>NW_020438922.1:941882-995928 GCF_000699045.2 Agrilus planipennis
CTATATAATATAATATAAAAAAATTCGAGTTATAGAGTTTTCGAGTTATGGAGTCCTTATCCTTAAAGTCGATAAATTAGTTTTCTTCGAACTATAGACGTAATATGTCTCAAATTATGGAGTTGTAAAATAAAACGTTGCTATGTTCGAGATACAGAGGTCCAATTTAATTTTTCGAGTTATAGAGTAGGTACCAAAATGGCTTGCAGGGACTCACTGATTATTTCGACTAATAGAGGGTTGAGATTTCGAGTAACAGAGGTTTTGGGGCTTGAAGGGAAGGGAACAAAACATTTTTTCGAGTTTTGGAGGTTTTCGGCTTATGGAGTCCTTATCCTTAAAGTCGATAGATTAGTTTTCTTCGAACTAAAGACGTAATAAGTCTCAAATTATCGAGTTGTAATGGTTGTAAAATAAAACAGTGTTATATTCGAGATACAGAGGTCCAATTTAATGTTATGATTATTTCGACTAATAGAGGGTTGAGATTTCGAGTAACAGAGGTTTTGGGGCTTGAAGGGAAGGGAACAAAACATTTTTTCGAGTTTTGGAGGTTTTCGGCTTATCGAGGTTCTCCTTGAAAGGGTTCTACTGTATTTGAATATTTTATTATTTTTCTTATGACATCCTGTTCCATGATATTGACTCACCCTGTTTATACCGTAGACGTCTCTGCTGAATAGAAATATTCTCTAGTCTTTTGGAAGCCAAGTCTTATTACTATTAGTCTGACATAAGCGAAGAAAAATAACTCTGTTATCTCTCAAATACGAGCTTCTTCGCGGCAACCGCTACACCTTCTTATCAAATATTCACCGTGAATAGCACCTTCCACTACATTTTTAAAAGCCTTTTAACATCATTTGTTAGAAAAGGAATCTGCATACGTATCTACTTTCTTCAGAACATCACTTAACAGTAATCCATGTCAAGAGCCAGACAAAGAAGTACAACTTAACTGCGTATTCAACTAATTTATTTGTTGATAAGGAAACATTAAAGCCATAAACTTCATAAAAAATGTTTTTCAACGCGAGAGGTGTCAACTACAGTTAGCCTAAGATGTACCTACCTACTGTTGGACATGAGAAACTGAAAGTGAAAGAAAATACTCATTGCATAATAAATGGAATACCTATGTTGCATTGATCTTGAAAAAATATCTATAAAAGTTCATGCCTACCATTTATTCTGGTATCTGCCCATAGTAGTTTTTCTTATTTTGAAAAATAATCACCACATCAACTTTAAAATATAAAAATTAATTATTTTTCTGGTAATTATTTAGAATTGAGGCTTCAGATTAAACTCGCTCTAAAATCTAAAAACTTTTTCATCTCTTGGAGACCATTTCAATACCTTATAAAAATAGTAAATTTATTATGGGGGAATATATTTTGAAGATAAAAATATTAAGGAGAGGGGGAGTGCTACCCATCTTAATCTAACCTAGCCTAACACGAATTAGGGTAGTTTATATTGTTAGGTAGGGTACGCTAAGTCCAGGTGGGTAACAGGTTTTCCCCTTTAAATTTTTGTTTAGAAACAATTATTAAAAATAAAATAAAAAATAAAGAGATATGTTTCCGACGACTTAAAAATAATGTTCGGACCCCTAAAGATGAACCTAAATGCATAATCCTAAATAAATATCATTTTTGTTTTCAATGTTCAAATAGAATTTGAAATTATCCGGCAATTATATCCAATAACAATCCTCTACCCTCAAAATCATTTTGGAAATCATTCAAAAAATTAGATTAAGTTAATTTAGAATATGTATAAAAAAATTTAAAATTTAAAAAAGTTAGTTTCAATCCAAAATAATGTATTAAGGGGGAATGGAGATGAGGATGACCTTGTAAAACACTAAACAAGTGTTTTTCTGTGGCGGGAGGGGGAGACGTGAATANTCAAATTTTGCAAATAACCAAGAAAATAATGACAAAGAAATAGATATTAGTTTTAACGATTCCAATAAAAATAATGACATAGATGTTAGTCTAAGACCCGCGAAGACCCGATCAGGTAGAAAAGTATTGTTTCCTGAAAGGTTTCAAGCAGGGTTTAATTAAATAATAACTTTCTGTATATTATGTAAGCACATGTAGTTCTAGTAATAATTAGCATAATTGTATAAAGTAGATAGCAAGTATTTCCTAATATTAACATATTTTCAATTTTTTTTGTACACAAGACTTTATTTCATTTGTTATCATTAGTAAGTAAGCCATTATAATCAGTAAAAAATGTAAACAATATATATATGTATTCGTTATCACTGGTAAGGGGGTGATGTAGAGGACACAAACTAGTATTTTTCAGAGGACAAAAATAAAACGTCTGTACAATAGGCGTAACTGGCCTTTGAACGTACAGGCGATTTATTAATGGTCCTCAATAAAAAATATCTTTTCGACAACTACCCACCGGGGGTAACTTTCTAAACGTTGACCCTGGTGTATGAAAAATTGAAGACTCGATAGTCGGTCGGAGTATAACACATTGAAAGGTCCTCTAGTTCTCCTCACTTCTCAAAATAAAATACAAAAGGAAATTAAAATAATTAATACGATTACACGTCAGTTTTATTCACGACTCCCGAGTTTCCCAAACTTCCACAGTGACACCTGTTCTCCCATTCTTTCTAATACTTTCTCATTTCTATTGATGTAATACCACATTTCGAACGCTTGCCTATAAAATTTTCTTTTCCGCCGCTCCCACCGTCCATGTTTCGCATCCGTACAAACCTATAACAGCCCAGAAATGACTTTTTGTTGAAGACGAGTCCAAAATATTGGATTTACAAAATTGAACAAACATTGAGTTGAAATGAAAATCGTAGGTTAAAGAGAATTAAATTTGATTTAGTTGCAAAGGTGGTTATTGTTATTCTCAGTGAAAAACAGGCACACATGTTTCTGATTTTTTCAGTATGTACTTCCAACGTCATCTTATTTCAAACGTAATTCGCTGCTCAAAACCGTAAACTATATTTTATGTATTTGGCGACTGGTCGTTGGGCGGTAATAATAAGTATATCTAAATGTATTTGATATTTTCGGAAGCATTTTTACCAAGTCTTGAATGAACTACTTGCGTAGGCATCAATTTTAGAAAATAAGCTAATAGACAGCCTGCTGATGTTACATGTTACAAATATTTTTTAGCCGAAAGTATGTTGTGGGATACCTGCGAACACATTTCAATCAACACCTACTGCACAAAAATTCATTTACTCCAAACTATATATAGAACGCGGGTGATCTCTCACTCGTACGTTAACTAAGTTTCCGTAGGTACTTCCATTTATTTTCGTTCAAACGAAATCGACATCGGGTATTTGAACTGATTTCAAGGCTATTTAATAGAATATAAAAATAGTCGCTTCGGAAAATTATAACAACTGTTCTATGTGTATAAGTACCTATTACAACAAAGCCTTTAAGATGAGATATAAAGATGGGTAAGTGAAAGTAAAAATGGCCAAGTGCGAGAAGTACTCGTGCCCTAATAGCTTCCTACTATGGAAAATTCTAAAACTTATGTAACAACGGACGAGTATGAGTAAGGCTCAATTTCCGACTTAAAGAAGGGAAAATAGGGTGGTTTAGATGCAAATATATTTGAGGAACACTAAAAAAGATATTTTTAAGTGAGGCGGACCTAAAGTAACTTTTAACCTAATGTAACATTGTAAAAACTTGTTTAGAGTGATTTTTTTCCATGGTTCTATGAGGCCCCGAGATAAAAATGTTCAGTTTCACAGAGTCTCTGAAAGCGAGACTCGAGTCTCTGTCTCTCATCGAGTCTCTCTGGTGTCGCCGAGAGAGACTGTCGAGAGACTCAAAAAAACTGTTTAGCGTCTCTGAAGGCGAGATTCGCTCATAGAGAGATTCTCATTTCGTATCCAGTCTCTAAACGAGAGACTCGAGTCTCTCAATTTTTCAGTTTTATTCATTCAGTCTCTCTGTGAGAGACTCGAATCTCTGAATTAACAATTTTATCGTTCGAATCTCTCATACAAAGACTGTGAGAGATCCATAAAAACACTTAGGCAATAACTGAGAGACTGTGAAAGACTGTGAGAGACGCTCTCAGAGACACTGAAAGACTCTGAAAGACTCTGAGAGACTGAAAATTTTTGTCTAGGGGCTTTATTTAAAAGCATATTTAGCCAAAAATAATAATAAGTGAAATAATTTAACGTTCTACACACCTTTGCTTTGTTTTCTATTGTTAATTTATATACATTTTTGTTTTAAGAAATTGATAAACATTTTCGCCTAGTACTGTACATTTCTAGCCGATCTTCTAAGACCGCCCATCGAGAGCTCTGCTCGTTCAAGCTTGTTCCAACTATTTCTGTCTTGCTCACGCCTAGTGTGTATTCTTTCTATCTTCGCGCAGATTTCTTCAAGGTCACAATTCTAACAAATTGAAATGGGCAGTATGTCTATGTTAGTTGGCTGCTCAGTTAATGAGAGAAATGCCATTTCGATCTGGAAATACACACGAGTCACGTGTACAGACCTGGTAATATTCCGATAATTTTTTACTACTACTTCTGTTTGTTTTTACATTATCTTTACGATGTTTCAATAACTGTAAATCGGTTCCTTGTTTCTCGGTCTAACAACCTGGCTCTGAGCCAGTAGAAGTCGAAGAACGATAAGAATGGCCTTTCGAAATTCCCCGATAGTCATACGCCAGACTATAAATTTCTTAAATGAGTAAACGCTAGTAGTAGTCTTAAAAATGCAAATTTACACGTGGAAAAGTTTAAATTCGGTTAGCGTGCTAATTAAAAATCATTATGAAAATAAAATAACTAAATAACATTTATTAAGTAGGTACCTAGGTAGTTGGTAGTTACCTACATAGCATAAATATCATTAAAAAATCCCTTTGATACAATAAAGCCGTAGAAGGGACGTTTAATTTTTTTTTCGTTAAAGACCTGCCAATTTCATATTAAGCAACACGAAATGGAAATACGAGTTACGGAATACGAAATTAATAGCTTTCCTTACGAAAAACCAAAAATATTTTAAATGTCCCTTTTACGGCTTCGTACTTCGAAAGTTTTTAGAATGATTTCATTTTGTTTGTAAAATCTGAAAAGCAATTGCACAACGTCATTATGTCATCAGCTTGAATATTTATAAAAATTTCACATAAACAAAATAAAATCTGATAGAAAGAATGTTAGAAATTATTGTCTCGAGCTCTAATTGGTTAATAGAAGAGGAAAAAATGTAATAGAAGTTGCAGTTTGTAATGTTTAACAATGAAAACTATTCCCGAACTTTGATAGCTAATGAACAAAAGACGAAGAGGGGAAATGCAAAGATGCATCAAAAATTTTTTATAAAAGATTTAATGTTTAGAAAGTTTTAAAAGATTTAGAAAACGCTTTGGACAATTTTAAATGGGACAAGATGTTAAATATACTTAAAAATGTAGGGATGAGTTACAGAGATAGAAGAGTAATACTTGGTTTATATAAAGAACAATAAGCAGTTATAGAGCTGCAGCTGCAACGTAGAGAAGTAAATAATTAGGAAGCTAGTCAGAAAGAATAGAACTGGGGATAAAGAATAAGAGAACAGAGGACTCTGTAGAAGTCAATAAGAAATAGGCGAGATAAGTTGGTAGGACACCTTCTCAGGCATGAAGGTCTAGTCAACGACATATTAGAGACAGAAACAGAACAAAGAGGAGTAGAGGTAGACCAAGATTCTATAATGTGCGTGCACATATTCAATAAAATTTACGTTGTTTCCATTCCTGCTCGTTATGGTTTTAAAAAAGAGCATAAAGTTTTTACAAGTAGAAAATGTGAAATAAACAAATACACTTATTAAAAAACACTCCACACTCGGTGCAAGTACAAGATTCACTTGATAGTTGAGTTCGAAACTTTTAATGAAAGAGCTGCACTGCATTCAAAAGTTTATTTTAAGCAGTTACGATGAAACTTTCAAACAGTAGGCTTTTCACATTTCTAATATCATTCCATCCTTTTATACACCTGCCACATAAAATTATTTAGAAATATGACATTTAAAGCTATTTCTGACAAATTACATGATGATAATTTTAAAGCAAGCTCGATATCGCGACGAGAACACATATCAAAGTGACTACGTCAAAGCCCTAAATTAATTAAAGTCCCACTTACGGCTTGTATATATTCAAAAAGTATTATATCGTTTATCAAAAAGCTCACATTCAGCTTCAAATGTAGCAATAAATCTCAAATAAATATTTGGTAGGCGTCATAAATTCCTGGGCCAAACGGGGAGGAAGAAAAAGGCTATAAAAGATATTTCTCCTTCATTTTCCAATATGGTTACATTTTTACGAGGGTTAATCCAAAAATATGTACTTGATTGCGCAATAAATGAATTCTTTCCTAAGAGCATTTATATAGGGTTGTTCGGAAAGTCGTTTCGTTTTTTGTTGTGGAAATGAAAGACAGTTTTCGTATAATAAACAAATACTTTATTAAATTATATATTGACCGTTCTGGTCCAACACCTTTTGCCATCTTTCTGGTAGTAGCATAATTCCACGCTCATAAAATTTTTGGTCTTTGCTGGCAAAAAACTGATCGAGGAGGTTTTTGACCTCCTCATTTGAGGTGAAGGTTTTACCGTCTAAAAAATTTTGGAGTGACCGGAACAAATAATAATCCGATGGTGCCAGGTCTGGAGAATATGGTGGGTGTAGCATTGTATCCCATTCAAGCTGTAAAAGCTTTTGGCGAGTGACCAAACTTGTGTGAGGTCTCGCGTTGTCTTGGTGAAACACTACACCTTTCCTGTTGATTAGTTCTGACCTTTTCTGTTGAAGTGCATCATTCAGTTTGTCCAGCTGATGACAGTAGACTTCCGAATTAATCGTTGTGTTATCCGGTAAAAGCTCAAAAAAAACGATTCCTTTAAAATCCCACCAAACAGACAGCATCACCTTTTTTTGGTGAATATCGGCTTTGGAAATGGTTTGAGCCGGTTCATCTTTTTTGCTCCATGACCTCTTGCGTTTGACGTTGTTGTATACAACCCATTTTTCGTCCCCAGTGATGATGCGCTTCAAAAACGGATCATTTTCGTGACGTTTGAGAAGCGAATCGCAGACGTCAATGCGGCGACACAGATTTCTCTCTGTGAGAACATGGGGAACCCATACATCGAGCTTCGAGGATAATCCCAGGCCTTTCAAGTGGTCATAAACTGTTGAATTTGATAAATTTAACCTCAATCCGATCTCACGTGTTGTTATTCGCCGGTTCACATCAACTAATGCCTTTATCGCGTCTTTATCAGCTTCAACCGGCCTTCCCGAACGTGGTGCATCTTCGACATCAAAATTGCCGGATCGAAATTTAGCGAACCAGTTCTGGCACTGGCGTACTGTCAACACACCTTCTCCATACACATCAGTCAATTTCTTTCTGGCTTGAACAGCATTTTTACCCTTTCTGTAGTAAAACAGTAAGATATGTCGAAAATGCTGCTTATCGCTCTCCATATTTAAAAGGGCACCAACCAAAAACTACTGGGTAGAATTAATTGGAATTTTTCACACACAAGCCTTGCTATATGAGCTCTCAAAGCATATAAAAAGTATACGGCTTAAATGTGAAGTTGGGTGCAAAAGAATACAATTAAATCCTCTGTCGGGAAAAAACGAAATGACTTTCCGAACAACCCGATACAATCAATTTATATCTAAGTTAGTGATGAGCCACCATTTTGAACTTGTTAACAGGAATTCTCAAACTTTATGTGAGGCCTTTAAATCTAAAGACCTACACTAAAGGTTAAATAAGTGGTTCCATGATCTGGAATAAAAGAGTGTTATTTGGCAATTTGAACTTTATAGCAATAAACGTTTGGACCTGAAAGCTTTGAATGGCGGTTATAAACAGTTCCAAAAATACCGTAAGGAATCATATATCAATCATCTCAAAATACAAATTATTATTATCGACTTAGTTACATGTATTTTAATGACTTCAAACAACGGTCTCTTTGACCTGAAATAGCCGTTGTTATGACCTACTTAATGTATGTAGTATACTGGCTTATGATTTTCATGCAGCAGCAGTTTATTTTTCTGCATTTTATGTTCAATAAACCGGAAAGGAATATTTCAAATTCTGTAGTTCTTCTTCATAGTTTTTTTGCATCCAAACATTTTAATAAGCAACAAGAATGCTTAATACACTATCATAATGTTGAACCGGATTGCAGGAGTTGATTGATTATACGATAACGATTCCTTTTACTACCTCCTCATGCTTGTTTTTCTGAAGATTGTCTAATAGGATCAATTGTACACGTTGAGTTTCTTTAAATGACGTTTTTATAGTCAAGCTTCATTGTCCATGACGCTTAACACTTCAAGATTTAAACACGTGACGTCACGAAGCTTATAACAACTTGCGAAACGATGTCACACTTTGTTGACCCCGTTTCTTCCCCTTAATGCGTGACGTAATTAGAGGTGACCCCTAAGATCATCGTGCAGTGCTGCCCCTATCGACCCCGTTACAGTTTCGATCCAATCAGGAGCGACCACTGAGGCCAGAACCACTAGCTTTGATCACCCGCTTGAATTAAGTACGTGTTCGATTAATCCCTGCTAACTTCATGCTATGGAACTTCTGTGAGAGTGCGTGCGCAACTTTCCTTGCATGCCGAAATGTTTTACTCTAAACGCCCTACAAGAGCTATAGGTACCATCAATAACACAAATTGTTAGTTTCCATGTTTACAAATGGTACAAAGTTGTCGATACCCGAAGGCAAGCTGCAGTTAGTCAGTTTTGCAATGTATTAACTATCATTTCAAAAGTTGCTTGGTTGCAATTGACATAAAAATATGAAAATGACTCGTGCTGTTTAATAAGTTGTACGACACCATAACAAGAAGCTGAACTGAACAAGTTTTAAGAATATTGTGACGGATCTTGTTATGGCCATAATTGTTATTAGGTACAAATCGTGAAATGCATTTTCTATTTTAAGAAGCGCCGTTGCCATTAGATATTTCAAAAGACAGACTTCCTTGTTTGGTAGGCGTATATTAACAATTTTATATGAAATGGAAAAATCCGTCTCCTGTAGCGCTCAGTGACTTTATTAAACTATGTTGTAAATACTAACATGAAATAAAAAAGAAAGCACATTTAATATTGTAGTAAAAAAAACAAATAAAATTTTAGGACTTAACAAGGAGGAGCTATAAACAATAGTGTTCCCTTCCTCATGAGCACTGAGAGACAAAATAAACGTTGTTTTCTGATCATATTTCACATCAAACAATAGTGTAGCGATCATAACAATGCCCTCTTTAGTGTGTAATTAATAAGTGAAATTAATTGGATATAAATAGACAATGATACACCAAAGAACCGATTCGAAGATTGACGATCTCTAGTTCAATATATTGTGTAAATGGGACAATTGAGTCAAAGAAGTGAATCGGCCGACACAGCGGTAACACAGGTAACTAAAAACTAAAACTAAAATGCTTGATAAAAAGAAAAGAATCACGACAAAAGCCTATTAATTAACCACCCTGGACCATGGTACACGTCATGTCGCTGCAGTTATACTAACTTTTGAACGTTAGCATCCCATTGTGTACATCAGTTAATCATTTATTCCATCACTCTGTATAGATGCAATCAAAAATAAGGAACCAATAGTAATAACAGCAAAAAAAATGTGTTAATCTTTTTTTTAATACTGAAATTTAAAAAAGATTGTTAAAGGTATACGTTTGGAGCACGGTACTGCACAGGTGCGAAATGTGGACGCTGGGCGCGGCGGAAAAGAAAAGGTTAGAAGCGTTCGAAATGTAGTGTTACGGAAGAATGATGAGGATTCCGTGGATAGAGAAGGTTGGAAATGAGAAGGTATTAGAAAGAATAGCAGAACGGAGGTCACTATGGAAGTCAGTAAGAATTAGACCAGATAAGTTGGCAGAACAGCTTTTCAGACAAGAAGGGCTAATTAAAGGGATATTAGAAGCAGAAATAGGAGTTAAGAGGAGTAGAGGCAGACCTAGATTAGATTACTGTTCATAAATAGTTAAGAATGTGTGATGTTCTAGTTTTAGGGAAATGCGAAGATTATCTCAGGATAGAAGAGTGGAGGTGCGGGTCCAACCAGTTTTAGGTCTAATGAGTTTATGATGATGATGATGAGGGAAAATAATGAATTGAAAAATTTTAAACAACAAAAAGGCCACCATATACGAGTATCGATGCGATATATCAAGCTACAGACATCCCCATCTAATGATATTTAATATTCATATATGCAATAGGAATTAATGTGAAAATTCATTTAATTTACATCTACTACAAATTACCTCAAAGTAACGAAGAAGAATTGTTATTGCTATCACACCGTCGCCGGAGTCGAACCAGGGACTTTCTACCTATCCCGACTATTTGTTATTGACTTCCATAGAGTCCTATGTTCTCCTATTCTTATTAATTAATACCTCTTCATTTCTAACCTCCTCTATCCACGGTATCCTGATAATTCACCGGAAACAACAAATTTCTAACGTTTCTAAACTTTTCTTTTCCGTCCCACCCGCCATCAATGTTTCGCACCCGTACATCGCCGCGCTCCAAACAACACAATAAGCAAAATAAAACATTGCTTCTAAATCTTTTTCGCTATATCTTAACTAAAATTTATTTTCGATTTAAAATTACATATCGAAACCCTTTTGTTTTCTACTAACATTTCAGCGATTTCAATTTATTAATCTAGAAGAGCAGCAGTTTGTTTGAAGTTACGTAATCGTCTTATTTTACATTAAGTTTTTATAGCTGAATTAATTTCGATCGACCTGCAGATATTAAATGTGTTTAATTGAAACCTAATTGCACATTATCGCTTTGATTAACGAGCTAAGAGCAGATTCATGTAAATATGTAAACGTTTAAAGTAAAAATCAATTAATTACCGTAATGTGACTTTTAGAAAAACTTAAATCATTTTTTTAGAACTTTACACAGATGATGCATTTATAAATTTCATTTTTCGCGTTACTCGAAACTTTAAACTACAAAATATTATACGAATAACTCAAATCCGGTAAAGTCGATATCTATTCTTGTTTGAATTAATTCTTTGAATAAACCTTATTCACTACAGACAACCTAACCTAGCCAAAACTAACCTTAAATTAATGAAAAAAAAATGTTTCGGCTGTCACTTCCTCGTCGGGAATCGAACCCGGGACCCTGTAACTTACTGGTAGAGTACTGGTGCGTAAAACCATGAGCTCTGGTTTAATTCTTGGCGAGAGTATCTCAATTTCAGTATGGTTCCTAATAGATCGATTAGACTATCTCAACAAGCGATAAAAATTCATAAAGATGC
Source organism: Agrilus planipennis (assembly GCF_000699045.2). Classification (NCBI taxonomy): domain Eukaryota; kingdom Metazoa; phylum Arthropoda; class Insecta; order Coleoptera; family Buprestidae; genus Agrilus; species Agrilus planipennis. Next base: position 953,302 of record NW_020438922.1, read on the forward strand.
TTTGAGAGACCAAAAGGCATGACTTAGTTTGATTCCAGGTCCGCTTCTTCTTCTTCAAGTGGTATGTCCTCCCAGAACATTGGCGATCAATTTATTTTGACCGCAACGAACCTTAACAGTGCCGTGGTGCTCACTCCGTACCACCGGCGAAGATTCTTGAGTCAGGATGTTCTTCGGCGATTAGGATTACTCTTTCATTTGCATAACTATATAAAGCAGTTCATATTTTGCATTTTTCATTGTATGGGCAAAATATTCCAGCTTTCTTCTTTTTATGGCATGGAGTACCTCCTCTTCTTTGTTTATACGCTATAGAACGGCTTCATTTGTTACCCTGACCATCCACGATATCCTCAACATTATTCGATGATCCCACGTTTCCAAAGCTTCAATCCTTTTGCACATTATTTATGTGAGGGTCCTTGCTTTCACACCGTAGAACCAGTTTACCCTGGAGCAAGTTTTTTTTTATGGTTTTCTTGGATTACTTAGCCATACACAAGGGCAGTAATATTCCATAGATAATCTTTCACTCTCTTCTGTTTTCTGCCTCATCTTTATCACCTCAACAACCACCTACCCATTCACACGATTCCAAACAGGAGACTGAAGAGTAATTTCCACCATAGTCTTCGACGTAGTCAGGAGGGATTGTGCGTCCACCACTATTAGCAGATGGTGGAAATGAAACATCCAAAGTTTTTTTATGCTGAGGGATATATAGGGATTGATGAGGGATAAGTGCCTAGTAAAGCAACTGCTCTGCGCCTAGTATCTAATAAACAAGATGATGAGGAAAATTATTTTACCAATTTTCATTTTCTTAGTGAATTGAATGACTCAGTGTATCAAGCGTTTTAGTTGACCATCAAGCAATCCATACTGCTGCCGAAAATCTAAACACAACAGCCCACCTTGCTAATATAAAATTGAATCCCCAATGTAAACCAAGCTAATATTTTTTTCTAAAGAAATTGCTTTTACGAAGGTCCGGGTTCTAAATAAAACAGTTTACAACGAACATACGGTTGAAATTGCCTGGAGCATAAAGGCCTTTGTGTCCCGACTTATTGTTCTTCCAAGTTGTATAGGGATACGTACACACAGACATACACACATGCAGCTAACTATAAACATACGCGCAGTTAATGTACTTTGATTAGCAATCGCATTTGATTTACAAATGCAATTTTCGTAGAAGTTAGGTGGAATCTACATAAAATAACACAAATTATAAGTACATTTGGGCTTTTAATTGAAGATGTAATCCACGAAACGCGAACAAACGTCAAGGGCGACCTATAATGGATTGGCGAAATAATGAAGGCCCGAATTAACTAGAACCTACATTATGGGAGAGAATATTTTTAGCCCATTCACTATAAAATACCTGCCGCGAAGTCAGAAGAAGACCGAGCGGCATAGTCTAGAGGTTTAGACTTTTGCTCAGCCGGAGGATTCCGGGTCTGTCTGCCTTGGTCCAAGTTCTTCTGTGGTTTCCTTGGATCACTTTGGCAAATGCTGGGGCAGAAATATTCCACAGATAAACTTTCATTCTCTTCTGTCTTCATTTCGTCCGTCTCACCTTTCTCACCCAAAATACCACCCACCCATTCCCACGATTCCTAAAAGGAGACTGAAGAGGACCTTTCGCCCTAGCGTAGTTCGAAGGAACTGCCCGCCCACCAGCATTACTGGCTGGTGGGAATGAAACACTCTAAGGTTTTTTTTTCGAAGGAGGAACGAGGTAATCGAAGGCGAATGCGAAGAGCGAGGAAGCCATTCAGTGGGCGATAGAGTAGTAGGCGAGTGATTTAATCATAGGGGTGTTAGTTGAAGAGTAATTAGAAAAATAAATTTGTTAGAAGATCGAGTGGTGTTTGATTATGCAACACTATTCACAAACGATTGCTAATCCTCCACCAAATTTATATCTACTTGTTTTATTTTGTATTAGCATCACTTGTGTTTCTTGTCCATCTACCGACTTATATTGTAATTGCTTATTTATATCATTGGTCTGTATCGACTTACTCTTACTATTATTTATTTATGATCGACTGACTGCGACGGTGTACTGTATACTCCTCCCCAAAAAGGAAACTTTTTCGTGTTTCTTTTCTTGACTGACTGTGGAATATTGTTACTGCCCCACCATTTGCCTGTATGATTCCAGGAAACCACAGAAGCACTTGGACCAGGATTGATGGACCCGTAATCGAACCGGTGTCCTTCTGGGTATACGTCTGTAACAGTATAATGTGCTGAAGAGAACGAATAAGTTCGAAACAGCTATTTACGCGTAGTAATTTCGATAAATTTCTAACCAAGGGCTTAATATTCCAGAATGTTAAAACTAAATTCTGATACCATCAACATCGAAGACATGATCAATGTTATCGAATCATCTATTATTGTTTTGTTTTTAAGTTTATTGACTCATCATCATAAGGTCATCAGTCCTAAGACTTGTTGGACACGTACCTCCACTCTTTCCTATCCTGAGCTAAACTTCGCATTTCCCTAAAACTAGAACAACCCACATCCTTAACTATTTGCGAACAGTAATCTAATCTAGGTCTACCTCTACCCCTCCTAACTCCTGTTTCTGCCTCTAATATGTCTCTGACTAGACCTTCATGCCTCAGAAGGTGTCCTACCAACCTATCTCGCCTATTTTTTATTGACTTCCACAGAGTCCTCTGTTCTCCTATTCTTTCCAATACCTCTTCATTTCTAACCTTTTCTACCCACGATATCCTCATCATCCCCCTATAACACCACATTTCGAACGCTTCTAACCTTTTCTTTTCCGCCGCTCCCACTGTCCATGTTTCGCACCCGTACAACGCCGTGCTCCAAACATACACCTTTAACAACCTTTTTCGAATTTCTAAGGCTATTGACTATCTAATCAAAATCTAGTAAAAGTGTTTTGTTATTTTCTTTATTTTATTTTTGATTAGGCAATTTTAAGGATTACTGTTGTATTGTTCTCCGTTATTCTTAAAAACCAACTGGAAATTCCACAGATTCCTTTTATCTAAAGACATATTTTCTAGCGAGCACGAATAAACTCATCTAAAATCTATTTCCACGGGAATATTTTTGCCTCTACGATAAATGGAATTCTTTTGGAGCGAAAAAGCGTACTTTTTTTATCTAGCCTAGTTGTTTTAATAAACTTCGCACATGGTCGAAGATAAATGAAACCTATTATTTTGAAACGCAGACGCACCGATTGGCCCTGTGCCAAACTTTGAACGGAACACCTTTCCCAGTTCGTCTCCAATTGAATATCCACATTTACTTCTATCCTGAAAAATGTTAGAATGATGCACGGCAAACTGACGCTGACAGTTCGTTCTGGACTGACTAATGTGCGGACCTTTGTAAACCATAATAATCTTTTTATCGTGCATCTCGTCGGTAAATTTTGTCGCGATTATTCTACTTGTAGTGATTAATTTTGGACAAGGTTAACCACTGTAGAGTGCTTGTGTGGAATAGAAGTTTAAGTGTGCTGTGTATAGTTTCCCATTTTTTAGCATTAGGATATTAATTAATTATCCTGTGAGTATATATGAATAAGAATGAGTAAGAGTTTGAGTTAAAGTTATGGAACTCATTATAAGTTTGTTATTGAGCTAAAATTGTCTTGGTTTTGAAATTTTTTCCTATCTCGTTTTGTGCTTACCATATTTATATCAAGGGTAAGATCAAGACTAAAACTTATTAGCTATGCTCTTATGACCAAGATTAAGAACAACTGAATAAAACCAAGACCAAAAGCAAGACTTATCAATAAGATTAATGCAAAATCCTCCGAATGATTCAAATATAAATAAATATAAACAGATTGCGTTGGTACAGTATATATTATTAGAAAGACGAAAGATTTTGCTGGTTTGTGTTGTTTTTGCGTTTTCTCATCACTAGTCAAGTCATTAGTCACTACAGCTACACAAAAAAAATCGACATGGAGGCCTGATCAAATCTGAGGTCAATTTAACCCCAGCACGTCAGGGTTTGGGCATAACTTCAAAAAACACTTGAAATACACTAAAACCGTTAAAAGAAATCGACCTGGGGGTCCGACTATGTCTATTAAGTATGTCTTTGGGGTCGTTAAATCCAAATCTGAGGCCAATTTAACCCCAGCACGTGAGGCTTTAGGCATAACCTCAAAAGACACTTCAAATACACTAAAACCGTTAAAAGAAATCGACCTGGGGGTCCGACTATGTCTATTAAGTATGTGTTTGGGGTCGTTGAATCCAAATCCGAAGTCAATTTAACCCTAGCATGTCAATATTTGGGCACAACTTCAAAAAACACTTCAAAATCCACTAAAACCGTTAATCATGCAACCCTTGACCAATCAACTCTTCCACTAAATAAGTTATATTTGGTGGAAGAATTGATTTTGGTTACGGGTTTCGGTTCTAAACTTGTTTGGGATTATTTTGATTAATAGTTATAGTGGATTTTGGAGAGTTTTTTGGAGCTATGTCCAAACCCTGACGTGCTGGGGTTAAATTTATCATTTCGTTGATTTAGTATTCAGTCTATTCCCAAACATTTTCATTTTTAAACTAATTTACTAAATATCTACGTAGGTATAAGAAACTTTTACTTCAGAAAGTGAAGTTGGATTAGGATCATATGTTGTAGAACTTCTTTCGAGAGAAAGAACAAAAAAGCGATTTTAATTTCCGCTTTTTATGAGCTTGTAGAGCTTGCAACTAGATTTTGAAAGCAAATGTAATTACAAATGCGACGCTCAAAACAAAAAATACTCTGCACGAAATCACAATGGATATATCTGATGACTACTTACGACTAATTTGGAAGAAGAGATATCTTATCTCAATTTGTAAATAATTAAATGCTTAAAAAATGCAGTTATTTTACTGTTTCGAAAAACGTTCTTAAAAGGAACCTAAATAATTTCTTTTTTCTGATGTAAATTAAGAAAAGAAAAGTAAATTTGTTTTCTCTTTCTGTGTAAAGATGTACTTGTGTGTATATTGCGCTATTTTTACAACTGCCTTTTTATTTTTAGCCTTTTGTGTAATCATAATATCAATTTGTAAGGTCTTTGATTTTAAAACGAAACCTAGTAGCATATTCACTGAAACGTTCAATTTGGATGTCTGATGTGATGTACCTACGCAATATCATTTAGTAAGCTTTCTCCTTGCTGTATTTCTGATTTATTTAATTTTGAACTAGGTGCTTCTAAACTTTGTCTCGTGATTTCTGGGGATTTTCATTATATTCCTTCTTAGACAACCCGCAGTTGAATTGTGATGAAAACAGAAAAAGGTAGACGGAATAGTTTTTTTTCGTTATTCTTTTTTATGATATCTATAGTAGCACAATAAACCGTCAAGAAAGATAGAAAATATAGTTCGGACTATCAAAATTAGAAAAACCCAAATTAAATTATCTGTCACAATGGACGTATACATCGTTTACTTTCTGTAGCGATGTGACCTTTAGTTTGACTGGCGCATAGTGGAAAAGAACAGCACTAGACCAGAAAAGGAAGGAGCAACTCTCTGCCAAACTCGTAGCGTATACTCCGTACAGTAATAAACGGAAAAATTGATCATTTTATCCACTACAATTGCATTGCTCAAATGTGCTGTTATTGGTACCATTTACTACTGAAAATATCAACGAGATGTTTATTTATATTTGAAGACATATTAAAGGCTTTAACGCTTGTTTTCGACTCGCATTACTATTCATGATTGAACAAAACTTTTGGCAGGTACTGTATGTAAAAGTATGTTTAATGAACAAGAGTCGAGAGTATAATGAGCTTTTTTCTCCCTACCTACGATTTTGTCAGCGCGCATCCAAGACATTGGAAGGGGCACATCGCTAGAGAAAGTAAATGAAATATATCTGCTCTTCTATTTCCACATGGAACTGTAACTTGAACACGGCCTTGTTAAGTTAGGAAATGCTTCATGAGTGGTACAAACATAGTGAGAAGAGATAACCGAATAATATTTAGCGGCGCATGGGTTAGAGGCTGCTTTATAACTGCCTGGTTGGAATTATATATTTAAACAAACGTCTTTGCTTTTCTAAATTCTTGAGAATGTAGAACTTTCTTCAGTCCGATGCTGGCAACATACTCAAGTTCTTCTTGTTTGCATCTCTTTCTGTTACACATCAATTGGTCTACTGTTATTCCTTTTTCTTTATTACTGTCCGCTGCAATTCCTACCTGACGTCTCTTTTCTATTTTCACGATATTCCCTACGTTTGTTGTGAGTAAAAGTAAGCGTTCTGTTAGCAGCCGCTCTAGTCTTATTAGTAAATTGAAAGAAGAAAGTAAATGCTACAGTTTTACTGCGGACTATGCGAATTTTGAGCGTCCCAACTATATATAATAAATCAAAACATGCATTTTCAAATTTAGTGTTCATAGTTCCAATTTTTATCAAATGTAACAGCTGTATATAATCTTGTGAGTTACAAACCAGCTCTTTCAATTTTTGAAACGAAACTGGTTACTATTTGTGTAAAAAAATAAAAATTAATTATTGTCGATTGCATAATGTGCAAATTTAATTTATTAATATCTTAAATTAATCCTCTAAGACGTTAGACATTGATCTGTAAACACACAAGTTGAATATCATGAAACTAGCATGAACACTTGACTAGAAATTAAAAAATATACTTTTGGTATTTACCAATTTTATTTTTTAAAATGTTTTTATTTATACGTATACGTTTTACGCAATTGTTTAAAATATTTCATTTGAATTGTTGTTAGATATTCAATTCAAATACCTACTGTATTTCAAGTCGTTGTCAGTAAATTCATTTCAAAGCAACAATCTTAACAATGCAGATGAAAGTTTGCTTCATATACGATAAATTCGTAAGGAATGTAAAGTTCATAAGCTTGCAACTACCTAAAATAGTGACTTGATGCGTCTCACGTGGGTTAATAAGCAAAATGCCCTCACAGCAAGAGTGCAAAGGTAGGGTATTGTCGGAATATACGCCAAAACTACATTATTACAAGGTTTTCGAGGTAGGTGTGGGTAGGTACTTAGACGGCGTACTGGATGGAATATATTACATCCAAAAGGCGAAACTCCTGCTGAAATAGAGATTTGAGAAGCAATGTCTGGAAATGCCATTCCGACCCGTTTTGTTCACATCAGATAAGCGTAACATCAGAAAAGAATTTCTCGCAGAAATTGTAGATTCTAGCAGATATTTCAAATTCAATTGAATCTCGATTCGAAATAGTATCTATATCATTGGCTACAGGTACCTGAATTGATTGTTTCAAACGCACTTACCCAAATGCAGAATTTATTCACGAACTGCTGACAAGTTTTCTTCTTTTCTGAAGGCTTTTGAACCAATTCTGGACTGGCAATCTAAAAAAAAACATTACATTAGTGCTGCCATCTAGTGTCTAAAATAACAAGTAATTTAAGAGAAGAAAACTGCGTTACGCTGGGAATTAATTATTTTAATTATCTTGAACAATTAATTTCATTAACTAAATACCCAATATATGTAATAATAATAATAAAGGACGACTGTGAGCTAAATGTATTATTATGTTTGCGACCATAAATTGTTTTTATATCCCATTGTATACCTACATGTAATGTTATGGTATCTACCTGTTTCTGTTCGATGCATAAAGCAATATGTTAGCAATAACAGTTAAAATTCTATTCTGTTACATAAATAAACATATGTGGATTCCTGTTGGCTGTCTTGTTTAGCCGTTACGTAGACGTATAAACAACGACTTCCGTGTGAATTGTTTAGAGAAATCGCGGTAGTTAATTTCAGCAATTCTAAATTTGCGAAAATAAACAGTTATTGAAATATGCTCAATTTACAAAAAATTTATTGCTCTCGCACGCTTAATACCTGCATATAATAAATATAATAGTTAATTTCAATAATTCAAAATGTTAAGCATCATCGGCCCAGATCAATCTAACCTAGACTCAAAGAGGATGGAGAATACAGTAACGACATGAAGCAAAAGATAACGTGTAGGGCGTTATCTGTTTTAACAAAAAGATTTAAAAAAAAGTGTATGCTTGGAACACGGCTCTGTACTGGTGCGATATGAGGACGTTGCGCGCGGACCATTATAACCATTAGAGATGTGGTACCGTGGATAGAAAAGGTTAGGAATGAGAAGGTACTAAAAAGAGTATGAGAATATAGGGAAATCAATAAGAATAAGGAGAGATATAGGATGAACGCCTGGAAGTCGGTTTGTGACTAGACACATACGAAGTCTGTTCAAAAAGTATTGCGAATTTTGAATTTCCGCGGGTTACGTATATTCGATTTTCGATTTCTTTGTGGCATTATGTTGGAACTCATATCTCTCACTTATAGTGACAAGTTCGGACATGTTGAATGTTCAGTTAATTTTTAACAGCTGATTTGCTTGCGCGTGTTTTGCCTATTCCAAAAAATGGATCAAAGAAATTAAATTTTGTGCAAAAAACAAAAATAAACTACGGTGAAGCTACCTCACAAAAAATAATTTTTTGGAGTGCTTCGAGAATTGGAAAGACCATTGGCGCATGTGTATAATATCTGGTGGGGGTTACTTTGAAGGGAATAAAATAAATATTTATGAATAAATAATTTTCAAAAACATACAAAATTCGCGATACTTATTGAACATACCTCGTACATATCTACCAATAAGTACAATAGCTCCTAACGCATCTTGTAAAAAAAAGCTTTTCAAATTCATAATTAAATTATTTCAGATTCAATTTGTATGCTTAGTTCAAGTTTAAGAAGTCCTGATCTGATATGTAAAAGCTGATGACTTTACAGTCGTTATAAGCAGTCGTAAAACACCCAAAACAGTTATTTAGGAAAAAACAGTTTCAATTTACCGATCTATACAACTGCTATTGGCCGCAACTGTTGAGTTATTAATAGCAAAAAGGAATAAAACTCAACTGAATTCGTTTACCTTTGGTGTAGTAGTTTGGTTGTGTACATTCGGAGCAAGAATGGAAAATGCAGCAAAATTAGCAACAAAAATAACAAACGAACTTCGCCTCGCAGTCATGACTAGCTAGCTCTCTAGATTTATTATTATTAGGTGCAAAGCGCACCGACTGCAAAGTATAGTTTTAGAGACCATCCTGTTACTCATTTCAATTACTTACTCAGAAATGAATACGAAAACAATGTAAACTTTTTACAAGATAAAACATGGATAGTTAACCAATTTTCAGCAATCATATTTATTAATGCATAAAAAATAATTAGAGTGCTTGCAAAAAGCAACTACATGACGGATTTTTTCACCCACGTAAACTCTGGTACAATATGGTGAAGATGACGGAAAGTCCTTTTTAGCTTACGTCAAGAGCCGTGGGAGTATGTAGATTGTGGTACAGAGATGGACTAGACTAGACGGATTGTTCCACCGACGTACACTCAAGTATCTGAATGAGTGAATGGTGGTGGAGAGATAGACTAAATGACGGGTTGCTCCATCGACGAAATAACAGAAGGGTAATGTAGAGGTATACACTAGGTGGTGGTTTACTCCACCGACGTACACTCTAGCGCGTAGTGGTGGAAATGGCGGAATGGCATCTTTTTTAGTGGATGTTGGTGGAGAGATAGACTAAATGACGAGTTGCTCCATCGACTCTGGTACGTAGTGATGAGAAGGGCGAAAGGTCATCTTTAGATTCCATTAGAAGCCGTGGTAATGAATAGGTGCTGGTGGAGAGATAAACTAGGTGGCGACTTACTCCACCGCAGTACAGGTCTGACGCTGGAAGCTGGCGGAAATTTTAAAATGGCGTGGATGCGCGGTGGCAAAAGTGGGCAGTTTTAGGTATAATGATTGCAGCCCTCTTTCTTCAGTATTCCTATCATCGGCGTAGATTAAATATTTAAAATAAATATCTGAAAGCTTATTTGTGTATGGGTTCCGAGTGACTTACCCAAATAGGTCATAAATGGGCAAGTACCTGCGCGACCGTTCGCCAGCATCCTTCGTCCGGCCTGTAGCACTTATTTAATAGATGATTCAAGGAAGTTAGTCACTGAATGAAGTCAGGATATCGAATCGGTGTCTAGATTCACTCTTAAGAAATTGCAGAGTCGCAAATATTGTTCAACTTTCATTCGCTATTTAAATATTTAGATACTTTCTCTACTCCATATTCGTTTTCGTCATTTAATCACTCCAATCCACGCTTTGTAATACTAAACAGCAAACCCCGCAAACAGACATCCTTCACTGAAAAGGATCTTATCAAGTTGAATCATTATGTTTGTTATTACATATAGGTATATTCAATTCAACAAAATTAAATATTTTTAGCAAAACTCCTAAAAATAAAAATATATTACCTGCCACCTTAGCCCGACAAAACTTTCAATGACAAAAATGTACGAATACCTTTATATACAGGTATGTATTTATCACATACTCTCTTCAATTAATTTGGCAAACCTACCTGGGCAAGTGTCAGACGGTAATGACGTCAGAACAAAGTAATAGCTTGTTAACTGTTGTTAAAAATAGGAAAACTATATTTGTACTTAGAAGTACACTATACGTAATAGTGCTTTCTGTCAAGATCAATGATAGTAGAGGTACGTGGTGGTTTTAAATAAGTTAATTTTGGCTAAACTTCCTAACACTCTTAACGGTAAAATGTTGATAATGTTGTACTAACAAAATATATACATACAAACGGTTCTCAAACTGTATCGTTTCTTTGAACAAACAGGTGCAACGGTTCTGTTAAATACTATTTAGGTCAGTCCTTCAAAATAAAAATATGAACATTGGTTACTGAAACGTATTGTGAGACCCCCCGGTGACGAATGTGCCGAAGTGTTCTGATGGAGTTTTTGACAAGTACACATTGCTTGAGACAGCTATAGAAAAGCATTGAGGAGGGTATACCTGAAAAATTTTAAAAACTTGCAAAAGGTTTGTATGTACCCGCGGTAAAAGTAATATAACTTTTTGAATATTGAATATTCAGCTGTTGCACTTATGGCAATTTGTAAATAAAATAAAAATAAAATAATGTTTGCATAATGCATCATTGCCGACCTTAACAGTAGTCACTTTCTAACAAACATACTTTTGAGGTTAGAATTCAGACATACTTTTCAGGTTAGAATTCAGAACAGTCCCCACTGCTGCCTTGATCTCTTCCACCGACTCCTTGAGGTGATATTTAATTTTTGGGAAGAGAAAAATTTCACGGCCTGGAGGGGAGATGCGGCAACGTGGGGATATTGTTCTTGGACTAAGTGAAAAATGCGCGGGAACGTTGCCGTGATGAAAAATCCTCTTCCCCTCCAATGTTGTTCGATAGGAAGTTATGGGTACCCAACCAAATTCCGGAAACGTAATTGACACACCTCGTACATATAACAATAATAATAATTATGTACTGCTTGACAAACTTAATAAAAACATCTTCATTGCATGCATTCAAATTATAATAAGTTAAGTTTTCTCTTATTACAACAGTTCGGCGTATTTCTCACCAGGGCTTTACCATTGCTTTGAAGTAGTTCAGAATTTCGTGTCCACTGTTAAAAAGTTATTTACTGAATTGTCATTCCGTGGCTTTTCAGCCCCCCTGCGAGATAGTTACCATTTAAAAGTTCTGTTTACAATACTCGTGTTGGATAATTTCAGGGATTACTACTAGGTCGAACACGTGGTCGTAGTCCTTCCATGTTTGACCCAAAAATAATCCCCGAGGATAAATGCCAACGTTGCCAGTGAAAGTTGGAAAAACAATTCGAACTGAGAGACCACTAAGGGAGAAGGATCTTATGACCACTGTCACTAAATTAGGGAATGTATTGCTCTCCTCTGACACTCTCTCTATCTCTCTCTCTCTTTCTTAAATTAGTCTAATGTACGCAGTAGTTTTAGTAAAAATCTATTAGTTGTTTCCATTTATATTTGCAATTTCATTTACTTGGCAGTTTAGATTGTTCAGTTTTTCCTTATTTCTTTTCTTACAGGAATAGTCGGTTGTATAAAATAATTCGAAGACAGCAGGTAAAAGTTGGTCTGTCTTCTATCGGAGCTGCCTGCGACGCGCTGATGAGATCCAAGGAGATCGAAATCGCGATTCGCGTCTGGCAGTTTCGACAGAATATTGACCACTTCGAATTATTTTATTCGATTAAGCTAACGTGCCTATCACGTTGAGGTTGGCTACGCCAAAATTCGTTTTCAGCAAGTAGATATCCATATATTTAAATGGACCTTGTTGGAGCATACGTAATCCTAAAATGTAGCATCGTGCTACAGGTGGCGTTTACTGCGCCATTTGTAGTATTTTCTAAAACGCACTGTTAAGACAGCAGGTAAAGTTAGTCTGTGTTCTGTCGGAGCTGCCTGCGACGCGCTGATGAGATTCAAAAAGATCGAAATCGCGATCCGCGTCTGGCAGTTTCGACAGAATACAGACCACTTCGAATTATTTTATTCGATTAAGCTAACGTGCCTATCACGTTGAGGTTGGCTACGCCGGGTTTCGTTTCAGCAAGTAGATATCCATATATTTAAATGGACCTTGTTGGAACATACGTAATCCTAAAATGTAGCATCGTGCTACAGATGGCGTTTACTGCGCCATTTGTAGTATTTTCTAAGTCGGTTGTATTTTCCGCTAGGCGTTCGGGTTCTTTATTTATTCCATTGACCCGTATTTTTGTGAGAAAAAAGAAATTGATATTTGAGTCTTCGGCAGGTAGAAAGGATAATATAAACACATACAAATAAGGTCACGTGCCGTTTCTTTGTAGACAACATGACGGATTCGTCGATAATAATAACTCAGACAAAAAGGCTACGTGTTTTCTGTGGAATATACATATATATATCTGAAGACTTGACATTGTTGTCTTCAGTGGGAATACTGAAAACGAAGAAATGTAACAAAAAGAGCTATAAAGGCGTCATGCTTGTATAAGTCAAATGTTTATGTTAAGTTGCTTATCTTGTTTGCATGTCATAAAGGAAAATGGCTTTTGTACGAGAACGAAACTCAAATACAAATTAAAGAAAGAGGGTCAAATCCGGGTGGAAAAGCTTACACGTTATTTACCGCATTCTTTAATTTTTTGCGACATTTCGCGCACATTTATTTCATTATGTTTACGTTAAAATATTTTTAAATATCGAGTCGCGTCGAATATGCCAAATTTTGAAGCATATTGAAGAATGTTTATAAACCTTTACATAAGGGGTGGCTAACCCGCGACTATCCTTAAACATTTTTCTGGCTTGCGAGATTCTTCATATGTTTTACACAATATATTTATTCTATAAGAAGCGTTCGAAATGTGGTGTTATGGGCGAATGATGAGGATACCGTGGAAAGAGAAGATTATAAATCAAGAGGAAAGAATAAGAGAACAGAAGACTCTATGGAAATCAATAAGAAATAGGCAAAATAGGTTGGTAGGACACTTTCTCATGCACGAAGGGCCAGTCAGGGACATTTCAGAAGCAGAAACACGAGCTAAGAGAAGTAGAGGTAGTCCTAGATTAGATTACTGTTCCCAAATAGTTAAGGATGTGGGATGTTCTAGTTCGGGGAAAATGCAAAAATTCACTCAGGATAGTAAAGAGTCGCACCTCCACTCTTGTCTTAGGACTGTTGACCATATGATGATTTCTATACCATCACGTAGTCTCTAGCAGTTACTTCAGTTTGGGCTAAATTGTATATATACTATATTTACGCAAAACAATGTAACTGGAACCATTTCAGTGTATTCTTGTTAAGGATGTGGAATGTTTTAGGAAAATGCAGCGTCATCTTGGACTGGTAAAGTTATGTAGAGAAAACATCCAAGATTTTAAAAATATTTTCAATGTATTTAAAAAATAGACCCATCTTGCCATTCTTCGTCAACAATATCTATCAGAAGTCATGACTAATCAGTCACAAGTCCAACTTTGTCAGTAAGTCACTACTGAAGAGAAAATCGTTAGATAGATTGAAAAAACACAACTGCTGTTTCTAAATTTAACATCACTTGATAAACGAACAAATCTTGATACATTCAATAGAACTTGCCTCAGGAATAGCAATGCAGAAAAAAACAGCGTTACTTCAAAGCATATGAAAACTACCTCTGTCACCATAAATCGCAGTCGGTAGAGGAACCAATAACGTTAACCTATAAATTTTGATTAAATCAGGAAGTTAAGTTTTGGTGTATAAAATGAGATAACATCAGTCTTCATTTCAAACTAATTCACATTGACCTTCTCCAAAAACAAAACCCATATTACCATAATTTCTGGATAAATAAGGAAGAGAAGCAGCAGAAGAATTATCACAAGTGCATCAAAACAGTCTACCTAACAATAGAGTAAGCCCTTTTGGTTCAAAATCCTAGTAAAGAAGTAAGAGGCACCGCATCCAACACATTTAGTGAATTTCAGTTTTATCTGAAACTTGTAAATTTACCAAATATCAGTTTATTTAATAAAAGGCTTAAAATTTTCTCCTCATGTTAACGGCCGAAACGAATTAGATTTATACTTCATTTACTTTCTCTAACGATGTGCCCCTTCCAATGGCTTGGATGCGCGATGGCAAAATCGTAGGTAGGGAGAAAAAAGCTCATTATACTCTCGACTCTTGTTTATTAAACATACTTTTTCATACAGTACCTGCCAAAAGTTTTGTTCAATCATGAGTAGTAGTGCGAGTCGAAAGCAAGCGTTAAAGCCTTTAATATATCTTCAAATATAAATAAACATCTCGTTGATATTTTCACTAGTAAATAGTACCAATTACATCACATTTGGGCAATGCAATTGTAGTGGATAAAATGGTCAATTTTTCCGTGCAGTACTGTACGGATTATACGCTCCTCACCGGTTAAGAGTTTGGCCGAGTGTTGTCTCCTTCCTTTTCTGGCCTAGTGCTGTTCTTTTCTATTTTGCGCCGGTCAAACTGAAGGTCACATCGCTACAGAAAATAAGCGAAGTATACGTCCAGCTAATTTCGAATTAGCTTGCAGAAACTGATAGAAGTAGATTTTATGTAGGAAAATCGTAATTTGGTATTTTTTTATAAGAATGATAATTAGGTATCTACTTATTACAACAGTTTTTTACAAAATAAGCCATACGAATGTGGGTAGGCAATTGAACACTAGAACTGTGTTAGCATTTAATTGGTATTTCTGGTCAATATGAGGCAACTAATTTTCTATGTACAACACGGAGTGCAGCGCCACGTCGTAACCACTTTAAAATGCATGCTTCTAATATCGAGCGAAGCTTTAGACAGTTTCCGATGAAAGCGCTGTTTAATTACGTTTTTCGGGAAAAGTTTCCAAAGCAATTTAACTGTTTAACGTGGGGATAAAATAAAACGCATCCGGAAACGGAATTTTCTCTTTTACGCTAAAGTACTCAGTTGCATCGGCAACAAAGAACAAAACTTCATCAAAAGATCCGAAAACAAAACGTAATGGTGATGGTAGCGGCAGAATTCATTAATTGAAACGTGTACGAAGCGGTAATGGAGGTCAGTAAACAGAGTTTTGAGTCAAGGTTGCCGAGTTTAGAACTTTCAATGTCGGAATGTTTGTTAGACTCCTGCTTGAAGGACTAATATCGAAACTATTAGCTGGAAAGCATTAGAAGATTATCACGTCAATACTCAGAAGTAGAAGTAGTCTACACTGGCCAATTCAATATAAGTTAAAAGTTTTAAAATTGTCGGTTCTTGGAACCATTGAATTTAAGACTTGCTTTATTAAAATTTATGAAGTATTCCCAACACCTCTGTATCCATCCCTTAGAAATGGATAATATTGAAATCTCCTTCCTAGGTCAACTATACAGATGAGAGATTACGATGGGTCAGGTAATATGTTGGAGTTCAGGACATGTGGGATGTTCTGGTTTTAAGAAAATGCGAGGATTAGCTCAGGATAGGAAAGAGTGGAGGTGCGTGTCCAACCAGTCTTATGAATGACTACTTTATGAAAATGATGACATCATTTAGAAGAGTGCGTCCGATACGGACTTTAAACTAATATAATTTGTATGGTTTCCAATGAATTGAAAAAATAGTATTAATGGGGAAAAAATGAAAACATATCGTTCGAAATAAATTTATTATTGCAGATATGTACCTACTTATATAAAAAAAAATATACATACAAACGTGATCACTGAACAGATTAGATGTTAGATAATGGCTAAAGATTTATTATGCCTACTGCTCGCTGCCTTCGTCAGAATGGCTTCTGTATTTTGGATATTGTCCAACTGGCAAGATTTTGGATCTGCATAGTTTTGATATTGTAAGTGTAGAGGTCACATTTGATATTGAGAAACTGTTTTATATGGACAATAATCAGTATTTCCGTGCAACCTCGGAAAAGCAAAGTTTGTGCACTCAAGGAATAAGAACAATATCCAAAATAAGAATTTATGAAATAAGGAATTTTTTATAAAGAAAAAAAGGTTAAAATTACTTCAAAGAAAGGACATGTACTCCCGCTTTCCCTTAATCCTCAACTGAGTACATACTACAGCAACTAAAAAAAAAAAAAACGAAACTCCGAAATGTGTAATACAAATGTCACAATTTCGTTAGTTGCCTGCGATTGATTAAATGTATCTAATGATAATAAGGATAAGAGGACTTTTATTTTGCCCAATTTAGTCCAGAACAGTAGAGAAAATTAAATTATTAATTCCCCCGATATAATAGAATTTTTAAGGTTCCACAAAATTTTGCAGGATTTACTATTTAATTAGATAGAGCTCAAGAATAAGGAAAAGGGAGTAAGTGAATGAAACCCCTAAACAAACTTTAATTTTTAATGAAAATTGTAGTATTATTTGTTGTGTCGTGTATTATGTAGGTTAGGTTTTTGAGGGGATAGATTTTTCTGGTTCCTCATTTTATAGAATAAGTTCAAGAATGAATTCTTTTATTTCTCATAAATGGAAGATTTCAGCATTTCCATCGAAGGGAGCTTTCGATACACCCCTGTCCTCCCTGTAGGAATGCACTTATTACATATTACAAGAAGCTAAACCTTATGAAATAACCTTCCGAATTGTTTTTTCTTTTTTCTCTGTATTAGTATTTTCCCCTCAAGAATGAGTTTACTAAAAACCCTCCCCCTGCGAACCCTGTACCGTACCCTCTATCATGTTGCAGATTACTAAAGCAGTCCAATAATTTTACAGAGAGAAAAGGTGTCCTATTACAAGCATCATTACATGAAACGATTCTTTCGAACAATAATGTGATACAAATAAATTGGCTTGAAAACATCTTTCGCTAAGTCCAATTAGGCGTAGCTTCTAACCGAAACGTGAGTAACTCAATTCTAAATTGGCGACACGCGTTTCAAAACGATAAAGCAAACGTGGAGACAGTAATTGAGTCGGATCAGGGAAATCGTATGTCTCGAATCCAAACACTAATCTTATTCTTGACGATCGATTCTTTTATACAAACGCACACAGTTCAGGTTTGGACAAAGTCAACAAAAAGGAGGAAACGGATTAGGCAGTAGTCCGAGTGACAATGAGTAGGAAGGAAGCCAACCTTGACCGCTTAGTAGAAACAGAGACAATACCAAAATGATGTTGCCACGAAGGGCATAATATGAACTACTGTTCGTTTTAAGAAATTAGAGATATTCCCCTTCCCTCTATTAGGATGCGCCGTAGCATAATTCCAAATTCAATCATATTTCTCCACCGATCATCGAGAGAGAACTAGACAAAAGTGTACAGTACCATTCGCAAAATTATTTAAACTACCTCGTTAAAATTTAAGAATATGCTTTATTTAAAAGCATATGTAACCAAAAATAATAAAAAGTGAATTAACTTAACGTTCTACACACCTATAAAACTTTTGCTTTGTTTTCTATTGTTAATTTATATACATTTTTGTTTTAAGAAATTGCTAAACCTTTTCCTCTAGTACTGTACATTTCCAGCCGATCTTCTAAGACCGCCCATCGAGAGCCCTGCTCGTTCAAGTTTGTTCCAACTATTTCTGTCTTGCTCACGCCTAGTGTGTATTCCGTATATCTTCGCGCAGATTTCTTCAAGGTCACAATTCTAACAAATTGAAATAGACTGTACATGGTTTGCTGTGCGCAGCAAGACAGTACGCATCCGATTTGACGTGTAGGTAACTTTTTATTCGCGTTTTGTGTTTGTCAGCAACTGATGATACCCCAATTGATGCACAGTCGTTAATCGCGTAATAGATTTTTGCGTTTTCTATCCTTTATTAGTCAAGATGATTTTTAGATTCAGTCACTTCGGGGTAAGTTATTGCTCCTATCTCCGTTCTTTGCGAATTTTGCGTTACAAAGTTTACGTCTACTTGCTCTTTACTTCGTTTTATATAACCTCAGTATATGTAGAATCAGAGAATCAGCGATCAGGGATGAAATGATTGCAAACTCACTCCGAACCTCTCAGTAGATCTACCTAGTGAATGCTTCCACTATCATGCTTACCTACTTGTTGCAACTCCTAATGCTTACAATAATCAGTCCAGAAAAACAATGAATTATTGCTATTAATAGTTTAAAATCAATATTGGTGTATGTATTGAGGCAATTTAATTATAATTATAAAGGACACTATGGTAAGGTCTTGGTCAACTTTATCGAAACCACCAGATGTAGATAGTCACGTCCAGCTTATCAGCTCATCGGCACACTGTGGGTAGTTCCGCAGTAGCTCTATAATGTAGGTTTATTAATATCAAGTAACTGAAAGTATATTGCCATCTGTAGATAATTACTACTAAGTATAGTAATTTACAGTTTTTGATGACAAGTTCCCACAAAAATAGCAACTTGTCCACGTAGATGATAATGTTCCTTATTTAATTATGTAACATATTTCCTCTATTTAAATAGATTTTATATATAAGCAATTGAATTTCTCGGTTATCATTCGGGAACATATCGGTTCAATTACTTAAACAATTTCTGAAAATCCGGGGGCAGTAATAATAATGTTCCACAGATAAAATCTTCACTTCCCTTTTGTCTTCATTTCGTTTGTCTCATTCTGCTCACACCAATGAGAATGCCCATGGCACGTTCGCCCACCAACATGAACTCTGTCCTCTGATAATAATTCAAGTGGTCGAACGTTGCTATTTTGTTCATTTTATTGTTAAATCAAGAGTATTTTTGCATGGTCAGTAAACATGCAAATTTATTCGAGTGGGCTTGAAACTATGAAACAGACGATAAACTTGTACGGAAGTAATGTTTATTCCTTTTGCAGGCGCATAGTATGGGAATGGATACATAACTTAACAGAAGCTGACATTTGACCAAGTTTTCACGAATTCCTAATGTACGGTCTCTCCCGGCATTTATCGAGTGGTTCGATAGCGTTCCCGTGTTACGGTGAGAAAGAAGAGCTCGAAATTACACTTTTAGGAGGCGTTTTCGCTAGTGATTTATCTTCGCCTACATACTCCAACGATCCACTCTTGGTATACAAATGTCTCTCTTGTGCCATTTAATGGTTTCGATTTTCAAACATTTCTTTTTTCTGATGGATCAGGAAAGGAACACTTTATTACAACAGTTCAACAGTTCCGTCGCTAAATTCAGTCCGATGATTGATGTCGTTACGTGGTGAACAGATTTTCTGGAGTCTTAATAATAGCATAACTTTGCACAATTTCGGTTGTGGAATCCATTGACTTTTATCGGATCGGGTTGTGCCCGATCTTTATCGTCCGGGCGGCATGACCCAGATATTTCAACAATTGCTTAGCATTCGAGAGGACACCGGTTCGATTCCGGATCCGAATCTGCCCTAATTCTGTTTTTCTATGGTTTCCTTGGATCACTTAGGCAAATGCTGGGGCAGTTATATTCCACGAATAATCTTTCACTCCCTGTTGTCTTCATTCCGTCCATCTCATCTTTCTCACCTCAAACAACATCCACGATTCCTATGACCGTAGTCCGAAGGAACTGTCTGTCCACCAGCATCAGTAGCCGATCGGAATGCAATGTCCAGAAGTTTTTGTTTTCTTCATCGCCTAACTGTTGCCCTTCTGAGTTCAGGCTGATCAGTTTCGTGGACAACCGTCCTTATTAAAAAAGTACAGACCACTTCCAATTATTTTATTCGATTAAGCTAACGTGCATATCACGTTGAGGTTGGCTACGCCGGGATTCGTTTTCAGCAAGTAGATATTTCCACAAGTGGACCTTGTTGGAGCATACGTAATCCTAAAATGTAGCATCGTGCCACAGATGGCGTTTACTGGGCCATTTGTAGTATTTTCTAAAACGCACTGTTAAGACAGCAGGTAAAAGTTGGTCTGTGTTCTGTCGGAGCTACCTGCGACGCGCTGATGAGATCCAAAAAGATCCAAATCGCGATCCGCGTCTGGCAGTTTCGACAGAATACAGACCACTTCGAATTATTTTAACCGTCCTTGTTGTTAACTTGTTCCTGTTTCTTATCCAATATCGTAAACTGACATAAAATTGAAGTTCTTTCATGGACAGACCTATTGAGACCTGTCAATCTACATCAAAACTCGGATTAATTTTAATATTCTTAAAACTACCTATCTGTATCTAGCGTGAAATCCTACAATCATTGAAACATTGCAATGTAATTCTTTTATAGAAAAATGAAAATATATGGTATGATTGCGTCAATAAGAATTTTTGTGGAACATATCAAGTGTTTCCCAAATCAGATTAAAATCTAAAATTTTAGTTAGTTTAGAAAAATGTTATGCTAAATCTATTTCAATGTCTTTTTATTAATTGAATACACCTTTTCAGAAATGTGTTTTTTATGCGTTCCTAGAATTATGTTTTTGAAATATTGTTTAAATTTAAAGTCATTTTTTTTTTGTATCATTGAGGTATCATTAGAAGATAGTTAGGATAGTTAGAAGATGTATTAGACATTAATTTTCAAAATCATTCTCGTAGCTTTGACAAGGTACGGAATGAGCGAATCAAATTCTTTTGACTATAAATTCTTACAAGGCTGCAAATGAGCGTCAGCAAAGTTGAAGTATGAATTATTAGCTTCTTTACAAGTCAAATTCGCCCTGCATCAGAGTAAAGTTCTGTCCTGACCTTGTCTGCATCTTTTTATCGATTAACAGCGAGCTCCATAACTGGAGGTTACACCGAATTTAAGTTAAGAATTTCACCGCTTTTACCCTCGCATTGAAAAAGTGCCAACCCTTCTAAATAACACTCAGGCGGCGGTACAGTTGACACCTCCAAATTTATACGTTCAACCATTACATCCCAGATTGCACAACCTTTCGTTCTTTCGAAGGATCAATATCAGCTTACTCCAAATTACACTATTATTTGAGATTTACCGGAAAACAATCGGCGTAATGTGTCTAGAGCACATGTGTTGTGTGTTGGATGAACTTGTTTCGACATGTTTAGGGATTTTTGTTGAAATATTTTTGTATTGACGAAATAACTAGGAGATTTAGGTTCAATTTCAAACGAATAAAAGAATTTACAGTACCTTTAGATCAAACTGAAGGAATTGTTTCGTAAATTAATATACTTATAGTGTTCTTTTGACGGTCAAGGCTCCTATTACGCATGTACGTAAACAGTGAAAGTCATAAGAAGTGATCAATGTGTCGGAGTCATAGGTCAGTGTTAAATAGTGCATACTATTAGCGACGTACAAAAGGGTAATTAATTACTTGTTACTTGTTATCGCAATGCTCGTCTAATCATTAACTGTAGTAGCGTAGTAGTAAGCTGCTGATATTTATTTTATTCGTCGTTCCACTGTCACTGTTTACATTTTTTTTCGATGAGTTGTTATCGCAATTTTTCTGTGTATGTTACCAATTCACGCCCTTCTATCTTACAAATGTTTTTGTCTGTTGTTTTACTAATCACTCGATTCCCTATTGCATCTAGTTAACACGCTCCAAAGCTTCATACTTATTCCAAAAACACTCTAAATACCTACTGGAATGGTTTGCACCATCTTTGTTTACGCGGTCTGTTAAAAAAGTATCGCTAATTTTATGTTCTTTCAAAAATTATTTATTTACTCACGAACATCCATTTTGTCCCCTTCAAAGTAATCCCACCAGATATTATACAATTGCGCCAACGTTTTTTCCGATCCTCGGAGCACTTCAAGAAATCATTTTTTGTGATCTGGTTCAGTTCCTCTTCAATGCCGCCTTTATCTCCTCAATCGTAGCGTCGTCCTTTCGTGGGTTTCTTCAGTTTCGGGAACAAGAAAAAGTCACAGGGGACCATATCTAGGGAATACGATGGCTGCGGCATTATTTGTGTTGTTTTTGCCCAAAATTTCGCGAACAAGCAACGATGTATAAGTAGGGGCATTATCATAGTGCAAAAGTCAATTTTTGTTGGGGCGTTTGTGGCGGATTGCGCATAATTTGCAGTTAATATTTCTTATTGACCGTTCTATCCTGTGACAAGAACTCATGATACACCACGCCCCTGCAATCGAAGAAAACTGTAACCAAAATCTTCATATTCGATCTAACTTGGCGCGTTTCTTTCGGTCTTAGCTCGTGCGGCAGCTCCCATTGGGATGATTGAGCTTTGGTTTTCACGTTATAACCATAAACCCACAATTCGTCACCGGTTACGACCCTCTGGAGCAATTTTGGGTGGTCGCGGATAGAGTCCAGCAGCTCCTTAGCGATGTTAATGTGATGCTGTTTTTGGTAGAAATTGAGCAATTTTGGTACGAATTTCGCGACGACCTGTTTCGTGCCCAAATCATTGGTAGAAGTCGAATGACAGGAACCAATCGATATGTTTAGGTACTCAGCAACTTCTTTAACGGTGATTTTGTACCACCGATCAACGTTGCTTAAGTCCAAGGTAGCTTCACCATATGCCACAGTCAACATTCGGAATGCGCCCTCGCACTTAATTCTGTTTTTCACACAAAATTTGATAGAGATTCTTTGATCCATTTTTTGGGAACAGGCAAAAATCGAAGACGAGCCAAAACGCGTGCAAGCAAATCAGCTGTCAAAAATTAACTGAACATTCAACATGACCGAACTTATCGGTATAAGTAAGAGACATGAGTTCCAACATAATGCCACAAAAAAAATCGAAAATCGAATATACGTAACCCGTGGAAATCAAAATTCTTTTTGAACATCCCTCGTATTATATACATCTCCTTATTTCTACATAATTTATCTACAAACGCTTCTGGCTTCTTGATTTCACTTCAGCTTCTGAAAGGATACAGGGCTGGGTAAATCAGTCACAGGTCCTTTGTAATTGATTCTTCATTAAACCTTTACGAAAACAGTTCCTCGTTCAACGCACAACGCAATTTACCTTCCTGATTTATTGTTGGAACAAAGTCGCTCCTTCACAAATTGGCCAATTTAAATCAAACGCAGTGAGTTAACGATTGCACCTCATTAATCAAGTCGACCTAGTTATTGTGACGTATTGCCCGAGGGAATAAATTTAAGGGCTACGACAGCGATGAGTTCAAGACACTTTAGCATTGTCTTCCTGTTATGTCATAAAGGTGTTCGTCTTAATTAATTCTTGTACGAGATCGCTCGGTAAAGATACGGGGTGTTGTGCAAAATTATGTCCAAACATGTATTATACTGCTTTCTGTAGACTGATTTTTTTAACAAAATGTTGTCCTCTTTTGCTTCATGACCCTAAACGGGTGTACACCAAAGAACAATCGTTTGACAGATGGAATTCTTTTTATGAACAATCCTTAAGGGTAAACGGAAATAGTCTTCAGTACCTTGGAGACTCTCTTGAGTACATTTCCGTCTTTTAGGGTTGCTGTAGATTTATCCTTTCACAGCATATAATTAATTTTATTATCCCCTGTTCCTCTAGGATTCGGAGCCGGATTATTTTCTCAACTTCAGGACCTAATATTAGCGTAGCTATTACAGCCTCAATTATTTCGGACTTTTTTTGGCATATCAGATACTACTTATTACAAGGATTATCCGATCATTTTAAAAGACATATGGCCACCGATATTTTTAATGAAATTTGCAACAATTTTTTGTTCCCATGTATTATCCTCATAACCTTCCCAAATTTTAATTAAATTAAGGGCTAGTATATTGTCTACTAAACGCGTGTATTAATCTTGCCACCCTTTCATTTGTAGCTTCTAATCTTCATCATATTTTCGTTTTGTGCGTTCAAACTCACAGTATTATTCCTCTTCTAAATAATAAAGTCTACAAAAACTATAGAAATAGGTACAAATGCCTGTAAGTATAGAACAGCAGCGAACCGTTAACATCAATCGGTCTACTAACGATAAAACCTCATAAACGATTAGAATTTAAATTCATTGGAGTGTTTGAAAATAAATTATACAAATTCGACTTAATTATTTCATTCACCTTTCAACTCTGAAGCAGTCAAAGCATAACGAAATCAATCAATCAATAAAGCGATTTGTAATTTAAATGTTATTTGAAATTTATAAACGTATATTACAACAAATATTGGATAACCGTTTATTCGGTGCTACTATTAACCAGATATTGTATGCTAACAGAAATGTTTGTAAATCCAATAAATATCTGACAAACCAAAATGATATCCTAACTGCACAAAATCTGTGAATTTATTTAACAAATTTTAACCGTACTCATCAAGGAATAGGTGTATCAAATACAAATAATTTGGTTGCTACAGGAGCGGCTTTGGGGGTGACAGAAGGGCAGCCGCCCGGGGCCTCGCCCACGCACGTTACAATCTAAGTACTTAGAAAAATATTGGGTACTAATGGTACTTACAGGTCGGACGAAGGAAGCTGGCGAACGGTCGCGCAGGTACTTGCGCATTTATGACCTATTTGGGTAAGTCACTTGGAACCGATACACAAATAAGCTTTCAGTAGGCGTAAATTATAGTATTAATACAGATAGGACAGTAGCGTACTAGAAAATAATGTAGAAACATAACTTACCAAAAAGAAAAAATAAACCTATTGCTTTTGTTTTAATAGTTAGTTTTCACATTCACTGTCATCATGGGAATCTCTATCACTGTCACCAACATCAACAATTACTTCTTCTGTTTGTCTGTCTATTACTTGCTCACTGATCCCTATTTTTAAATATTTAATATACGCCCTTGATAGAAATACTGAAGAAAGAGGGCTACAAACCTAAAACTGCCTACTTTTGCCACCGCGCATCCACGCCATTTCAAAATTTCCGCCAGCTTCCAGCGTCAGGCCACTTATTTGAATTTCTTATTCTGAAAAATAGCCGCACGCATTCACTTCTGAATCCCTGTTTCTTTTGAGACATTAATGCACCTTAGTTTATCCTAATTAATAATTTTTTAACCTTGTTAATTCACACCACGCAATTTTAAAATTTCACAAAGACAAGGGACAAGGATCTGCCAGCTCGGAACCTCGCAATGGTTAAGGCCGTCCCTGTCTTACGATGATGGATGTGCCTATAGGCAGAGGTGTATTTTGATGCTGTCCTGACAAAGTTCCCTCTTAAAATATATTTCGGGAATGGTCTAATGGAAATTTGTCACTTGTTGACTCCTTGAATCCATGTGGAAATTGTCAACTCGGAAAAGCCATTAGTTTCCCATTTGAAACTTTTCCCAGATACTGATTCTGCTCCATCCCAAGCATAATATAAAGTTTAATAAGTTCCACTTGCAAGTAAGCCTATGCTCTTATGTGAGGATTTTGGGAAATATCAAGTGGATCTCCTTGACAACGGCAATATCATGCCACTGGCGATGATTGATAATAGTTAGTGCCTACAGCGAGCGTCAAATGGGATTTTGCGCACGTATTTGGGCGGTCTAAGTAGTTAAAATTCTGAACGTATTCGAGCTTGTTAACTATCTAACAATCCATGCGTTTTATTCAGAGGAGTAGTATGTATAACGTGAAATGTTCTTCCTACAGTCTAACTTCATTGCCCAATAAAAACAGAGAAGATATTTAACGCGTAACTGTTTGATAACACGTACCTACTATCTACGTATACTTCGTTTAGTTTCTGTAGCGATGTGACCTTCAGTTTGACCGGCGCAAAGTAGAAAAGAACAGCATTAGGCCAGAAAAAGGAAGGAGACAACTCTCGGCCAAACTCTTAACCGGTGAGAAGCGTAGAATCCGTACAGTACTGCACGGAAAAATTGACCATTTTATCCACTACAATTGCATTACTCAAATGTGTTGTTATTGGTACCATTTACTACTGAAAATTTCAACGAGATGTTTATTTATATTTGAAGACATATTAAAGTCTTTAACGCTTGTTTTCGACTCGCACTACTATTCCTGATTGAACAAAACTTTTGACAGGTACTGTATGACAAAGTAAGTTTAATGAACAAGAGTCGAGAGCATATGAGCTTTTTTCTCCCTACCTACGATTTTGCCAGCGCGCATCCAAGACATTGGAAGGAGAACATCGCTAGGGAAAGTAAATGAAGTATACTTACATTTGCATACGCGATATGAGTTATATGGTATCTATTTGTGTTAAATTATTAAATTTTTAAAAGTTAATTTCTTGTAACTAACAAAAAAATAGTAAAAATCGTGTCCTTTATAAAAACTATTTAAAGTTTCTACCTCATCCTGAATCTTAATCGGTTAATATGAAAACTTTCTGCTTCCGTTGTTTATTATCTTTTTTTTTTGGGTTAAAGTTTATTGGAGTCACATCTTTTAATTTATTATGCTTTCAAAATTTTCAAATATATTTTCGATTTGACTACCACTATCACCAGAATTGCGGAAAGTATGAAAGAAAGGATCTATGTTTCTATTTTATTTACTATTACAGCCCTCTAGCGGCACAGATAAACCCATTTGTAGAACTCGCGCGAGTAGGCAAACTGACAATTTCAATTTCACAACGAGTAGTAAGCAGCTAAATATGAGAAACAATTAGTAATTCTCAACGAAATACAATACATCCTTCAAGGAAGTCAAAATTGGTAAACCTTAGATCTTACTTATGAACTAATAAATATAAAAATCGATATAAAATCAGTTTCACTATTAGACTCTGGTATACGTATAAGTTTTGCCTAAGATGATTTCGGTTAGTAAATGTTGTTTTTGGAGGTTTTAAGATAATTTATGCAGTTTTTTTGAAACATTTAGATAATGCTCCATTGATCCTGCTTCTTTTAATAAAAAAAAAATTTAAGAAAGGGTTTGTTGTTGCTATAATTCGTATTCGGAAGTATGAATCTACAATTCTTTTTTCTAAAGGACAGAATACTTCTTATAATTACATAATTTATTTATACATGTAATATAATGAAATCTTACGATGACTAGAGTTAGAGAATTACATTTTAATATAATAAAAACCGCAACTTTGTTAATGAAAAGAAACTAATAACGCGATGCCGTCAATTCGTTGTCGATAAGGAGCCAATAAATAAACGTTGAAATTACTGACTTATGTTTGGTGAGATACGTTACGATCTTTGCAATAAAATTGATAGTATGTGCTGGTGTTATTTGCACGACAATAAAATAGAAATAAAAGTTGAGTTTGTAATAGATCTTTTGTGTTTGAAGGTTGCACAAACTTCAAGGTAAACTGCAACGGTGAATCTACTATTTTTATTAGCAATGTTTTAATCTGCTCTCAGATATATGCAATCGTGTTTTGTTTAAAAATCGGAAGACGTAAGCACGCACGGAAAATGTTATATGGACTGAAATATTGTAAAATAAAAACGACAAGTTCCGCCTAGGCAGTTCAGAAAGCAGTACTTTTCGCAAAAAAGTGAAACCCGCCAAATATGACCATTTTTAGGCACTTAATTATAAGGATTGTAATCAGCATAGTAACTTGTTTCGGTACTTAGGTTATAGCATATTTATGCAAAAATTTTGGTGACTTTTACCTAAAACTGGGAAAATGTAAAAACAGGCTAAGGAATGGCTCACAATAGTCTTAGAGCAGCTTTTCGAAGCAATTTATAGTAGAACCTCTATCACTTGAACATCAAGGGAGACCCAAGAGTTTTCGACTTATGGAGGATTTTGACTTAGGCGGATTTTGATTCGACTTGTAGAGGTTAAGATTTGGTGTACTAACATCGGAAAATTCTTAAAGTCGATAACTTAGTTTTCTTCAAACTATAGACGTTATAAGTTTCAAATTGCTATGTTCGAGATACAGATGTCCAATTTAATTTTTCGAGTTACAGAGGGAAAATGTGTGCCAAAATGGCTTGCAGAGACTCACTGATTATTTCGACCGATAGAGGGTTGAGATTTCGAGTAATGGAGGCTTTGGGGCTTGAAGGGAAGGGAACAAAACATTTTTTAGAGTTTTGCAGAGTTTAATTTGATTTATCGAGGTTCGGCTACTGTATATTTGCAAATAGTTGCTCTAGAGCCCTGTCATCATGAACTGTACGTGAAGTTCTATTTAATACATAAAAAACGCGTTTCAAAATCGGGCTGTTTCATGCTTCAGAGCTAGCTGCGCAATTTGAGTGTTGGAATGTCGCCGTTTTATAATAAACAGAGAAGAAATATTGAGAAAACAGTATTGTATGAAAATAAATAAAACCAAAACAAAAATACTGGAATGCATCAAGGAAAGGAAAAGTATAGAAAGAACGAATATAAAGATAAGAGACAAAAGAAGTGGCTGATTTTCGCTATCTAGGAAGTCAGATAACTCAGGATCAGCAGTAGAGATATTAAATAAAACAGAGAATAGAGCAGGGTCGAGTTGTCTTCAACAAAATAATCGCGGAGGATAATTTAGACAAAGATTGTTAAAGGTGTACGTCTCTAACACGGCGCTGTACAGAAGCATGAACGGTGGGTGTGGTGAAAAAGAAAATTTCAGAAGCGTTCGAAATGTGGTGTTACAAGAGAACGTTGAGGATACCGTGGATAGAGAAGGTTAAAGACGAAGAGGTATTAGAAAGAGTAAGAGAACAGAGGACTCTATGGAAGTCAACAAAAAATAGGCCAGATAGGTTGGTAGGACACTTTCTCAGGTGAAGGTCTAGTCTGAGACACATTAGAGGCAACAGGAGTTAGGAGAAGCAGAAGTAGACCTATATTATATTACTGTTCACAAATACTTAAGGATGTGGGATCTTCTAATGTTATACCGAGCGGCATGGCCTAGGGGTTTACACCATTGCTTAGCATTCGGGAGGACGCCGGTTCGATTCCGAGTCCGTCTGCCTTGGTCCAATTTTTCTGTGGTTTCCTTGGATCACCCAGGCAAATGCTGAGGCAGTAATATTCCATAGATAATCTTTCATTCTCTTCTGTCTTCATTTCGTCCGTCTCATCTTTCTCACCCGAACCACCACCCACCCATAACCACGATTCCTGAAAGCAGGCTGAAGAGGGCCTTCCGCCCTACCTTTCGGCATAGTCCGGAGGGACTGCCCGCCCACCAGCATTACTGGCTGGTGGGAATGAAACACCCAAAAGTTTTTTTTTTCAATGTTATGTAATTCGAATATTAACTCAGGATAAGAGAAAGTGAAGGTGAGTGTCTAACCTGTCGTAAGACTGACGGCCTTATGATGATGATGTAGTACAAAAAAGTACAAAACAAATTTATTTTTGGTTTACGTATAATCCAAGATGAGGATCTAGCACCCGCCACTGCGTCATTGATAAAACCAATTGAAATACGTATCTCGATTGTAAATTCGTAATCGGAGAGTACTTTACTGTACTGCGATTGAGGTTCCGAGAATGGGGTTGAATCGTTAGTAATGTGAAATGTGAAATGTGAAACATGTATCTAGTTAATTTGTTCTTTGTTGATAGTACCAGTGACAATCGGCATTGCACACGTCTAGGAACGAGCTCGAACACATTCTATTCATGATTTCTGATTCTGTTCGTACATTAGTAGGAAACGTGTTCGTGTCACGAATTTGCAGTTTTCATTAGGTTGAAGCATAGGGGAATATAACCAAGCCTGCAACCACACCCGTCCTGCTATACTCAAATGCGTCATATTATTATTATTAAAAATATTTCTTTTATAGAAACGAACCGTGGAAGTTACATTTAATTTAGGGAGTGGCAGATTTACGCGATGAACGCGAGTACGTACTCTGCAATTAGTTGTGAAATACTAACCATTTAATGCTTAGATATCCTTCAATTTCCTGAAAAAAACAAAAGACCGCCGATAAAGGAAACTAAATCATGGTATAAATTTGTATAACGTTTTATTATTAATTTAGAACTTTTTGAAGTTAAAATATTGGTTGCTTCATTAAAATGTTTTGGAATTTTTGAAAACAATTATCATCATCATCATCATAAGATCGTCAGTCCTAAGACTGGTAGGACACGTACCTCCACTCTTCCCTATCCTGAGCTAATCTTATTTCCCTACAACCAGAACATCCCACATCCTTAACTATTGATGAACATTAATCCAATCTAGGTCTACCTCTACTTCTCTTAACTCCTGCTTCAGCCCTTAATATGTCTCTGACTAGACCTTCATGGCTGAAAAGGTTTATTTTTGACTTCCACAGAGTCTTCTGTTCTCCTATTCTTTCTAATAGCTACTCATTTCTAACCTTGTCTATCCACGGTATCCTTATCATTTGCCTATAACACCACATTTCGAACGCTTCTAACCTTTTCTTTTCCGCCGCGCCCATCGTCCATGTTTCGCACACGTACACGGCCGCGTTCCAAAGTGACTGCTTTGGATTCCTCCGATGAACTGAATCAAAGTACATCCTATTATACGATAAATACAACATTTTTCTATGTTTAAAACTGAAAAATCTTCATTGTACGACACAGATAAATAGATATTGTTAACTAAAGTAACAATATTCAGATTTTGTTTATGTCTTTGAGAGATGAGGCAACGTTACTAACCATATAGCAAAGTATGAGTTGTAAGGTTAAGGTCGCGTATTATAAATCTATTTTGAGGAAGCCCTACATATATTTTAAAGACGAAACGTACGCGTCAGTTGTCAAATTAGAATGTTTCTTGTAAATAATGTCGCTTTAACGTTTATAGTATCCTTAAAAAAAGAACAAAAGAAAAGTTAAATGAAATGATAATAGTAGCAAGATGGTCAATAGTATGCAACTTGCTAAATAGTTAGAAAAGGTAAACAAAGGGCGTTATTAAGTCAAGAGGATTATAGATAAGATTACTACTCGTAAATAGTCAGATATTGGATCTTTGGGCTGAAGACCGTATAATGATGATGAGATTATATTTTTTTGAAGTCGAAGCCAAGTAATACAAATTCAAAAATATCGTTCAAAGTATTTTAAAAAAAACACTATATGGATTATTTCCATATCTTTATTTAAGTCTTTTGAAGTCTGTTATTTGTTGGTAAGTAATTATTTTCAATTCCATCATCATCATTATACGGTCGTCAGTCCTAAAACTGGTTGGACACGCACCCCCACTTTTTCCTGTCCTAAACTAATCTTCGCATTTTCCAAAGCTAGAACATCCTATATTCTTAACTATATGTGAACAGTAATCTATCTCTATCCACTATATCCTCATCATTCGCCTGTAACACAATATTTTGAACGCTTTTACCGCTTAGATACCGAAAATCAGCGACTTCTTCCAATTTTTCGCTTCCTATCTTTATATTCACTCTTTCCCTTGCATACCAATATTTTTGTTTTTAGTTAAATAAAACCAAGTAACTACTTATTTTAATTTTTAAACCAATAGTAACTGTAGATCAGGATTTGAAACACTCTGTATGTACAATTTCATTTTATATACCTACTCCTTTTATTCTTTCAATGAAATACGGTTTCTATTATCTGGAGCTCATAGTATATACGAATCCTAAGTTTTTCCTTTAGAGAATTAGCTCGTGCTTTTGTTGATAGAAACTGGGCCGAAGGATAAAATTGAAAAATGAAATGTGCATTTGCCTATAACTCTAATCTGTGACCCAGTTTTCTACAGAGCCAGCTGGCAATACATGGTTCCGTGGTTGTCCAGTATTATCGATTCAGTTACTTTGTTTGCCATGTTGTACAAACACACTATGTACTTACTCTAACGCGCTCTCTTATTATAGGTTCCTTCTCGAGGCGGCCATCCAACGTCAAACAGGGGTAACAACAGGTAATAGCACTATTATTATTTCCCCTTCGTGTAGTTCTTTACCTATTTTCGTTATTACATGTATGACTCAAGGCCCTTCTTCAAAAGTTTATTATTCTAACAAATGGGGCACTTTCTTAAAAACATTATCTCAAGAAACTGCTCTATTGTTATTTCATTGCAAGTTGCAACACAATCTGTACGGAACCCTAATCCGAGAACCAACTTAACATACTGGTTGAAAAACAACATGTTCTCCCATATTTTCAAACTGAAAATGTTGTGTTGAACGATTTACTACGTTATGTTCAGACCATAGCCTTCTTATTTATTTTCCTGTAATCTATAAGTAATGAACTATTTTCTGTATTTTTTTAATAGTTTAGATTTAGTAGAAGATAAGAGGGAATATGGTCAATTTTCATCGATTTTCTTAAATAACTTTACATCTATTTATTTTAAAATTATTAAAAATATATTTGAGGCCATTACAACAAGCCCTTTCATTTGATATGTCACACGGTATAGTTTCCAAAAATAACCCCCATATTAAAAAATTAATTGATTTACGTTATGCGCCCATATTTGGCTCATATAAATTCATATTTGTACTAAATTTTAACTTGATTGGCCTCGTAAATTCGGAGCAAATTGTGACAGACGAACAGACAGAAGGGTTCCGTTTGTCATTCGACCTTACGGAACCCTAAAAGAGAAGCAAAGCTACTTATGAATGAGAGTTACCTAATAGTAAGTATTGTTGAAACCGTTCAAAATGAGACGCATTAACACCGTTGTCAAGAAAATGTAACCTAACATTTTTAATGAACATGTAAATGAATGTTATTTCTCCACCCCTTTTCCCAATTCCTCCACCCGTCGATTCAGTTAGACAAATTATTGTCCGTTTACTTAGAGAAAGGTCCACGATATCAGATCGATGTGCGCATACTGTCCTAATAAATACTTTAGTAGCAGCAAATACCCACTAGATGGCAATAAATTGTCTTCGTTTGATGGATATGAATTGTAGAAGTATATAAAGGATAATTTGCAAAGAAATTTGATGAAAAATATAATTTTAAAAAACATTGTGTAGTTCTTGACATAATAACAAGTGAAGTGAGAGATTTTGCGGTACGCCGAAACTTTTTAATGCTTTTTGTGAACGTCTCATTTTTGCTGTAGGTGTCGTGTTTCCTACGGCAATAAGTTTTTACTTGCCAACCTGTCTAGTCAGTTTATGGTACATGTATCTTTGGTTTCAGACAATAAATAAAAAAGTAAAAAGAGATGTTTGTAATTCCGTTACCTACATAAAATTGCCTCCGTTCTGCTCTCAAATTTCGTTACTGTTGACATTCATTTTAATCTAAGTCTTTAAAGCGCCTACTGTAGGTACCTACTGGCGTCCGGTTCAAAAGTAAACTTTTAAATAAAGGGAAGAACGGTCATCTCAAACAGCGGAAATTAGTGAATGAATTTTTAACAAGCTAAACGACAAAGGAGTCTTTAAGGACGTCAGCTTCTGGCTTTTCTATTTAGCTTGCTCCGCTTTTTCTATTTAACGCGGAACGATCTAATTCAATTTTTTCTACCGCGCCGCACATAAAGCGGTGTCATTTAAATTAATAGGAACGTTATTAACGTTAAAATGTGCTTAAGAATCAAGACAAGCACTTCAGAAAAATGAATTTCTTTTGTAAATTTTCTTTGTGCACGTAATACATTTATTTATTGTCTGATTTATACAACGTATGACAACTTTTAAAATAACATCTAGCTAAATGTATTATAAAATACTGTAAAAGTCAGACAAATTAGATGAATCTTGCAACACTGCTGCCACCTCCCTTCAGTTAAA
The DNA here is from genome assembly GCF_000699045.2 of Agrilus planipennis. Taxonomy (NCBI): domain Eukaryota; kingdom Metazoa; phylum Arthropoda; class Insecta; order Coleoptera; family Buprestidae; genus Agrilus; species Agrilus planipennis. Next base: position 987,367 of record NW_020438922.1, read on the forward strand.
GATATAATGCTTAGGTACTACCCATTCTACATAATTTGTATACTGACACACCTCAACAACGAATAACACAAACTACGACGAAAAAATGAATGTTGATTTTGTATATAGGTATTAATATACTAATTGATACAAAATAAAATAATAAGACATTTAAAAACTATAATCTCATAATAAAAGCTTAGTTTTTCTCTTTATTTCAATTTTATCTCACACGCAAACAACTACATCTACAATAGTTCATTCTGATTTACGAAACACAGCAGGTTGTAACATTGCACTATTACACGATTTAGTTTTCTGTTACAAAGAAGATTAATGTTCCAATTTAGTATTTACCTGGAAGAATTAGATAATGCTCGTTGTAAATAAGCACGTACCTAACATTCGTTAAACTGTATCTACAGACCAGCGGGTGCATTACTGTTCGCCATTACCTCCGTCAGCAAACACCGCCAAATCATATTGTAAATGCATGGACTAACCAACTATAATGTTCGTGGGTTTAACAAAATTAACCTCTAAGACTGATAACGACAAAAGTATTTATTTACACTAATTATTAAAGAACTTAAAAACATTATTAAATTATTACTAAACTTAGGTTATCAATTATTCTATTTATTTACACTACTGTTGACATATCACTATTCACTGCGTTATTTATTTCACTACTATCACTGTCAATTTATTTCTGGATTCACTTCTGCAACGGTCAATTTATTTCTCGATTCAATTCTGAAACGGTCAATTTATTTCTCCCCCTCTCGGCGATCGTCTCTTCGTTTAAATACTCTTTTGTTTCCTTTCTGGAACCCTCTAGAAACATCCGGATCGTTTAGTTTTTCTTTAAACTGTTTAACTGCTTTCCCAGAACGCAGGTACGACACACATTTACAAATACGGTGCATATGAAGAAAGGCGCCCGCGGCTAGTTGGCGAATCGATAAGCCGCTCACACATACGTGTGCTCGATCGCACACAAACACGCACGTGCTTGCTACACAACTAACCTTTTGAACTATACGTATTTTAATTTTCAACGGTTCGATGACAATAAATCATACGAAAATAATTTTTGTTGGTACGTACGGCCGTTTGAAATGGAAGTTTATTCAGCAACCTGTTCTTTTTGTGAAAAACGTTGTTAACAAGAATTCTGAAAATATATGCTCTGTTGAAGTGTTTTATAAATATTTACATGTGTAGTGCAGCGAGATGAAAGAAATTTTCGCGAATCTGCACTTCTTTATTATACGTTTATTACTGTTTTATGCTAGACGCGTGAATGAATTTCCTCAATAAATTAACTGTATTGCTGTTTCTACAATACGAATTTTTGGCAAAGACCGGCCGATTTATGCATATGCTTCGTGTGTGTAAACATTTATTATATGGGTCATTAACATACGGGACATAAACCCAGATTTTTGGACAAAGTAGTAAACATATATTCGTTTCGTATATTTAGCTCACATTTAAATTATTAATCGAAACCTAAAGGTCACGGCGTTTTCCTTTTATACAGAAATTATGCAGGCAAACGTGAATATTTCAAGTCCTAAATAAAGAAAGAAATTGTAGTTGTTTTTAATCACCAACAAGGGGTAAATATTCTTCAATGCCCCTGAACCAATAGGTACAATGGAACTCGTTTTTAATAACATCGGTTAAGACGACAACTTTGATGTAACGTCAATTTTTAATAGTTCCGCACATATATCATTCAAACCAACTCTGAAAATCTCGGTAAATACAACGGATGTGACGACTTATTTTTAGTGTCCGACCGAAAGTTCGGTTTCGGTTTCGGTCGAGTTTCGGCAAAAAAACGAGTTTCAGTTTCGGCGGCAAACCTGCCGAAACTACGACCGAAACCGAAACTGCGTTCGGGAGTTCTCGCGCTCTGCTCGGTCATGTTCGGCGCGTTAAATTCCATCCAAGCGAACAATAACAAAAGTAATTTTATGTTTAATATTATATAAAAAAAAGCATGAATAATCTTCAAAAGAAAAATGAGTCTAGTCTACTATACTTACTCAAATAAACATCTCACCTATTTTAAGTATTTTCAAGGCGCAATTAAAGTATTTCCTTAAATGAGGGGTTGTTATGTTGATTTTGATTTGATTATCAATAAGTGAAAATGTCAAAGACTGCAGAGCTATGTGATTTAAAGATAAAAAAATAAAACTGACTGATTATAATAACGTTTTCTTTATTTTTCTCTCAAAACATGGTCCTTATAAGGAAGTTTCGGTTTCGGTTTCGGTTTCGGCCGAAACTGAGACCGTTGCCGAAATTTGGTTCCGGTTTCAGTTTCGGTCGTAAAAACCAGTTTCGGTCGGACACTACTTATTTTTATTGAAATGGTCGTCTTGCAGGTACTTCCCTCATCGACAGATCGCTTGGCAAAATGGAAAGTTAACCGCCTCCAATTGTCTTTGTTTAGTTCAAAATGTGTTTGAACTTCTCGTCTATACTATTTATACCACCTGTCTTATACCGTTTGACGTTAACTACCGGAAAGTTTCTCGTCACTTTCTGTTATCCTGCAGTGTATGTTACTCAGCGCCCGATTTATAATCCCGGACTGCCCACTTAAAAATTACTTACATACACTTATACATATATAAATTTTGGATGGTATGAGGTTTTATTAATATGATAAGGTATCCTTAGAGTTAATAATTTGGATATCCATTACTTTTTTATGTTTTACGTGTAGGTACACGGTAATAGATAACCACTAATTAATAATTCGACGTTAAATTATTAATACCTGCGCCTACTTCTTTTATACAATTTGATTGTTCTCCTAAAAGGCGTACAGGCACATAATTTTAACGGAAAGTAGAAGAACTCACGCAAACCTATTGAGAATCGATATATACGCGTTTCTGAACTGAATATTTTAAAATGAATATGACCTCAATTTACATGAAAAAGTGAACAATGAAAACGCTAATGTATCAAATAAATCAATTTTCCTTATTGGTGTTAAGCATATCAATTATTAAACAAAAAATTGAGTTCGTCTACAATAAAACGAACAATAATTATTATCCTGATCATAATTACAAACCGAATGCGATAGATTGCATCATGGACGTAAAAACAATTTCATTACTCACAAGGAGAATGGGTATGCAATATTGAGTATACCTACTTAAATATGACTATTTTTAGTTTAAATTCACCACCACTCCTTAAGTAGGTACATATGTATGATATACTTCGTTTAGTTTCTCTAGCGATGTGAACTTTAGTTTGACCGGCGCAAAGTAGAAAAGAACAGCACTAGACCAGAAAAGAAAGGAGACAACTCTCGGCCAAACTCTTAACCAGTGAGGAGCGTATAATTCGTACAGTACTGCACGGAAAAATTGACCGTTATATCTACTACAATTGCATTGCTCAAATGTGTTGTTATTGGTACCATTTACTACTGAAAATATCAACGAGATGTTTATTTATATTTGAAGTAATATTAAAGGCTTTAACGCTTCTTTTCGACCCGCACTACTATCATGATTGAACAAAACTTTTGGCAGGTACTGTATGAAAAAGTATGTTTAATGAATAAGAGTCGAGAGTATAATCAGCTTTTTTTACCCTACCTACGATTTTGCCAGCGCGTATCCAAGACATTGGAAGGGGCACATCGCTAGAGAAAGTATATGAAGTATAATAGGAAACTAATTTTAACGAGGAAATGAAAAGAATTTCATTCTCCTTTTGCATATAGTAATGTCCAAAAATGAGGATGACTTACCAGAGAGTCTGCAGTATCCGATTGAGTGACACATTCCGAATAAACCTGAAATAATCAAAATGGAAACATTAAGAAAATAGATTTTCGTATAAATATTTTGTGAAAGTTCAAAATTTAAATTTATAAAAGTTAATTATTCGCGCCCCTATTGATTTTCTTTGCTGAAGCCAATAACTTTTTTTCAAATTTTGGCGTCCTCTAGCAGCCACCTCAGTAATTGGTACATAGATCTTCCTTTAGCCAATTTGACCTTATAGCAATATGAATCTACTCTAAAAGTTTGGTTAATAAATATGTATTGGTGAAACTATAATCATCCGGATAGTCGAAGATTACATTTCCATGATACAATTAATGCTACACATAAATACCATTTTCCAACTTAACACAAAATTCTTGCACACCTACTAGATACATCACCATGGTCCATCGAGTGAGCCCACTTCAGACCTTTGCCCAACTACAATTGCTTATGCCGCCTTGTCCTTTACTGATATTAAAATTGTATCGTAAGTGTACATAAGCGCATGTGAATTTGTACACATTAGGGCGTAACAAAAGCTTTGCCGAAATTCGCACCTCAAATCTTGTTCAATAAATAATACGGTAAGAGTATATCAAATGGGCCCCTACTTCATCAAAACGCCTTTTCCTTCGTCCCACCTTGAGCTACGAAAACTTGAATGAGTCCTTCGGGAACAATTTTGACGAATATTATGGGATTTCCAGCGGCAGTAGCCGCCTTTTTTTTTTACAAAAGAATGACTTTTTTGAAGCGAAAAGATAAGGGCGACTTGCTATTGTAAAAATAAAAGCAAGTATTTTATCTACCTGGACATTTTTATGAGTCTTATTTCTTATTAATTTGACAAAATTTCCTGGTCGATCAAGTTTTCGTAATTTCCTATTGCAATGTTTTTTTCACGGAAGGTAGGCAGAGGTATTTCGTAAAACGAAAAGTGCCTAACCTCAATCTTCGGTGACAAACACTTAATTTTATCATCATAAATAGCTAACACCAGAAAAGCAATATATGGAGCCTTGGTGCCGTCTATCTTTGGGAAACCGTGTTTGGCGGATATCTTGGGCTCGTAAGGTTATGTAGAACAGGATAGAAGGAATTTTTGGTTACAAAAATTCTTGACGAATCGTTATTAAAATCAACAGGGATCTACTCTGATCATCATTAATGAAATGTAAGAGGTCAAAACTCAATGCCTGCAATGTGTCCTTGATCACGTCTGTTGTCGATTTTTGATATATGGGAAGTCCTATAATTCGGAAACAAAAAAGTGGCAGAGAAATGGAACAGAGAATAGCACAGAATCGAGTGACTTTTAACAAAAAAAATCACTTATGAGCTCATGATGGTTAATTTGGAAAAAAATATTAAAAGTGGATACGTTTGCAGCACGCCTCTGTAAGGGTGTGAAATTTAGACGGTAGGGGCGGCGCAAAGAATAAGTTGCTGTTCATAAATGGGAAGTTACACCACCAGCTTTCGGACTGATGGTCATAGAATAGTGAAAATGGCAAAATTCATCCACGACCATTTATCAGAAAATAATCCTAACGCCTAAACAACATAATTTTAGTTTAATCTTTATTGAAGGTTCATAAACCTCCATAGGGGTCATTTTGATTCCGTACACTCGACTGTAAAAATTGAACTGTATGAATACAGATCGTTTTTACTATCGTAGAAGAAGAAGCTCGTTCGCTAATCTAAAGTTGAAATTTAAAGTGGAAACTAGAATTTGCCTCATCAACAAACATTAAATTTTAATGTGTTGATATTGGCAATCTTGCGTCTCTATTTGTGGAATCGAGATCTAATTAAAACGACAACATCACATACACACAAGCGCATTACAAAACAAAACTACATACATACAAATGCGAAAATATACACATATATGTAAGTCAGAAACAGTATTTCTTTTGACAAATGCATGCATTTTATTCATGGAATAAGTTCTGGCTTACAAATGACAGCAGCTCAGGTGGATTAATATTTTTCTGTGGCATGATGAAAATGTGGTGACCTTTGACCATCTGGGATGACTGCGGTTTCAACAATATTCGTTAACCAATCAGGGTATCTATATAAATTATAAAATTGGTTAAAACACTTAAGATGACCGCGTTTGATAACTTGAAAACACTATGAAAACGTTTTGTTACGTTCAAGACGCTGGTGAAAGTCTTCATCACTTAATATGAACAAGTATTAAGACTTACTTTCTTTATGGGAATCAGCATGATAGTTTGCAAAAATTCGATTGCGCGTACAATTTTTTAGACACTGAGAATATTGAAGTGTCTATTTAAGCTAGCTAGTCACATATCCCAGACGCGGAAAGTCCCACAGGATTATAAACGGAACATGATAGTAATCACAGCTAAAAAGAGAGGCGCGGATAGGTGCGAGACATTTAGAACAATTAGCCTGACTTCCCATGAGTCAAAAATTTTAACTAGAATTGTACAGAGGTGGGAAAAATGGCGGAAGAACTATTAGGGGAAGATTAATTTGGGTTTAGAAGAAATAGAGGAACACACGGGAGGTCGTTCTAGCTTTATGGGTACCAATAGAGAGTGGATAGAGAAGCTTAGAAATGAAGAGGTATTAGAAAGAGTAAGAGAACAGAGGACTCTTTGGAAGTCAATAAGAAATAGGCCAGATAGGTTGGGTACAAGTAGGCCTAGATTAGATTACTGTTCGCAAATAGTTAAGGATATGGATTGTTCTTGTTTTAGGGAAATGCGAAGATTAACTCAGGATAGGAAAGAGTAGAGGTACGTGTCCAACCAGTCTTAGAACTGACGACCTTATGATTATGATGATGATGATGATGATGAAAATGAAAATGACAAATAAAATCTGGAGAATCCAATTGAATGAGACATCGCAAATAAATCCGAAAAAATCTAAGTCTAAACATTGAAAAAATAAATTTTCGTATAGCTTGAAAAAATTGAACTGTATTTTTCCATAATTTGAAAAATTAACTTTCAACTGTATTTTTACAAACAAAAAAGAAAAATAAGTTGAACATTAGCACATACTACTTCCATTCCAGATTATATAGATAGATACTGATAACTTAGCAAATTGGTTGGAAGTGTCTCTTACAACTACTGTTCTCTTGGTTCATCACTGCGGAATCATTTCCTACAACAATATGTCATTTATTAATTAGAGCAACTCCAAAATGTTACCAGAGACGTGGTTGTTTCTATCGTTTCTTGATCAAAAGCTGATGGAGACACGTAGGCCATCAAAACCGTAATTAAAAGTTCATTAAGCAATTAGCCTAATTCGACAGTAAACGAATCGGGTATTCCCCTCAAACTTCCGGAATCTGATTTAATTTAAACTTTCAGACCTCAATTAAGTGGTTAGAAGAGTTCTACTGCAACTTTTAATGCGATAATCTATTCACAATTATATTGTGTAAGTCTTAATATTTCCAAAATAAAATGTATTTTGGGAAGAACGAATTTGCTTTATTTTAAGGTGTGGTGTTATAGGCGGATGATGAAAAATGCCCTGTATAGAAAAAAGGTTAATAGGAAAAGGCAGAGGAGTTGTGAGAATGAGTGCTAGGAATCAGGACAACTCTGGTTGGATAAGAGAGTCAGACAAGAGTGTAAATAAAAAAATAAATAAATAAATAAATAAAACTCTTGCTTGGTTTCGCTAAGCTTAAAGCAAAAGTACCTGCAAGTACCTGGTCAATGAGAAACTCTTGTTTCAAAAGCTTCACTAGAGCAGGAACCTTATAATTCTTACACCAAACATCGACTTCACCAAGCGATGGATATTTTAATCATCACCTGATGAAGTCAATATTAAACAATTGTATTGTTGCTACTTTAATAATAAATCTTTTCAAACAATGTTTCCAATTCAGTTTAACGCATCATGTTTATGATTGATTAGTTTTTTTCTGTAGTTTCTGAGAAATTAAGTAGCTTGCCTTTATTATGTCTATGAAACAATTTTATACTGTTGCTATCTAGGGAATGATTGTAGTTTTGTCATACAATCGTGGACCATACCAGTATACCACAAAAATTCAATCAGGAAAGACTTACTACAACACTTTTAATTAACGCGAACACGCGTTTTTACACATGTCAGCGTTCACTAAAAGTGTTGTGATTAATCTTTTTGTTTTCATTATTTCTATAGCCATAGTCTCGTTTTAATCGTAGAGGTGTTATTTTGTGATTGACGCATAATTATTTATCTCAATTTAGTCATAGCTCAGTGTTAACAGCTTGGTTTTAGATTATTTCTATAGGGTGCAACAATGTCGGGGGATGTTCTCTGGTTATCCAAGAAAAAAACAAGGACAAACAACATATAGAACATACGACTATTTGAAAACAACAACTATCTAAGCATTCTAGATTACAGGATTTTACTTATTAGGTGTGTTGTTATAGTCTCATTTATGTTGGGCATCCTGGTAGAGGGAGTACCCCCTACCAGACTGTTGACTGGATTCTAGACATTGGTATCAAGATTAGAATCTTAATTTGTACTATGAGACGGTAAAATTGCAACGATAAATATTACTTGGGATTAATAATGTGCGAAGTTTAGAGGAAAATTGTAGTTACTTACTCCGTTGTGAAATGTTGCCCAAAATGAAATCCCAAAATGGCACTTTTTCAACCAATTTCGTTAGGTACCAACAAAACTATTTTCAAATTATTTGCTACATAAAATAACAAAAAAAAAATAGCACGGTCTTATTCACGATTAAACCGAAAATAAA
>NW_020438922.1:996322-998101 GCF_000699045.2 Agrilus planipennis
ACACGCGCCGTAGAGTAAAAACATGCTTATCGGTTCTAGATATCATGAGTTTAGTATTTGGAACAGAGGTTTGAAATTTTGTAGTAAGATAGATAAAGCTTTGTTCTAAAGCTTGTCGAAGGCTATTTTTTAATTTTTTAATTTCTATTGAAAATACGTGTCCTACAAGAAGCATCAACTTTAAGCACTTGTAAAAGCTTTTAATGACCATATTATTGAAAACCAAAGACGTAGCGAGTTAGTGTGAACCTTTACCTGTTACCATGTAAAAAATTAGATATTTATCTCGCAGCGTTAAATTACAATGTTTAGAATAGAAACCCATGTTTTCGGAAAAATTCACACTAGGTACGGTTGCGGTTGCGGTCAATCCCCTTAATAAATGACACCGAATCTTTTTCTATTTACCGATTGCAACCGCGAATAATGAAATTTTTAACCGCAAATATAGGAACTGGGTTGCAATTTTTTCTTCCGCGAATAATGAAAACGCGAATAAGGAAACCATCAATAAGGAACTTTTGATCGTCACCTTTCCCACACATGCACGTTGGCTAACTTTTCAACTGGTTGTAAATATTTCTTACGTTACTAAATACATAAAATGTTCAATATTGTTAACTTTCTGATTCCTTAATACATATTTAGATCCACGTGGCTATTTTATTAAGAACGAAATGAGTCAGCAATTTCGCGCTTCCTTAAATGTATAATAAATGCGTCGCGTCCTGTAGCGACGGTAAGCATTTTCATTCTTCCCCCTTTTCTCAGACTTAAAGCGCGAAAGCAATATTCGCCTTTCATAATCGACAATTCAAACATAATGTGCTGGGCTTTCTTTTGTGTTGTAATCTACCGAGATCGTGACTTGAAAGGAGTATTACGCGTGGGCTTTCGGGGGGTAACACGTGGGCTGCACCAGATGGAAATCCATAACATCGGCCAACACGGAAAATTCCTCCAAACAAACCCGCGACGATATCGTGACCTCCATTTATTCGCACATTATAAGCGTTTATAAAGAAATTCCTGCACAGCGAAAGTTCGGGAAGCATTCCCGGTTGGATTATTACCACAATTGTCGGAAGGGGCTTTAGCTGTTCGAAATTACTACAACTACTGGACGTTGGTGTCGAAATACTGACGATTAAAATGTTTTATGTCTGTTAAAGATGCCAATTATAAATAGTCAAAATTAAATTGATTTAATGTATTAGTGAATAAATTTTTTAATTAATTTTACCCACTACAGGTAACCTAGAATTAATGAGGAAGAATTGTCACTGCTCCTGCTGTAAATTGCCTAGATTGCAATCAAACTTACATTGGACAAACGAAGCAATACTTAAAAAAAACGTATCTGCATATGAACACCAATATTGGGATCCGTCAAATGGAAGGAGCCTAAAAACATGGCGCCAATTAGGGAAAATTTATCGTAGTTCCTATAGTGTATCGTGCAATTTCCAAGTTTTCAAATTACGATAAAATTATAAGTATTGACACAATATGTGATTGGGCTGACACAAAGCCTCGGAAAGGTAATTTCGTTGAAGGTGAGCGTGCTTTTAATGCCTTCAAATTCCGTCAAGTTTACTGCCTACTTTTTACAAACTTCGGATTTAAAAAGTGATTCACGTTATATAATTGGTAAGGTGATTCTGGGTGATTTAAGCAATATCATATCAATGACTTACACGTGCAAAGCCGATTTAAGAGAACGTTGCAAACACATTATTGCAACTTTGTTGTATTGCAGCAGGTAGGTTCTTAACCTCA
>NW_020438922.1:1002931-1020162 GCF_000699045.2 Agrilus planipennis
TGAACATATTAACTTTTTATTTGATTTAACTTTAGAAGAAAACTTCGTCGACTCCATCATCAAAAAAATTTTTACTTTTTTAACGTGTTTTATTATTTTAATAAACAATTTTACAATTTGCGTGCACAGTTCCTATGTAAATTTTTCCCTCATTCGACTTATAAATTTTGCCACCAGATGGTGTATGCCCATTTGACGGATCCCAATACTCTACCGCTAATAAGGAGGTAATAGCAACAACATTGATGATACGTACGTAAGAATGTCGCAAAATCATCGAAATAATGTATAATCATTATTATCAATGAGATACATTTAATTTTTCTAGCGTTAATTCAATGTTGTAGTGAATAAGTTTTTGAATTTATCCACTACAGATAACCTCGAATTTTTAGCATTTTTCAGTCGATGGGAACGATTTAATACACATTTAAAACTTTAAGTAGTTTGTAAAGAAAACAGCAAATGTTTGTGTTCATCGTTGAATGACTAAACTGATATGATTGTAAGTGGCTTTCTAAAAATCCCATGACATTTACTGGAGCGAAACAATGGTGGCGAAGGAAAATAAAAATGAAAAAACTCAACAGAACCTACACCTGCACAATTTTTTATTTATGAAGTGAAACTTTTACGTCTTTGCGACTTGAGATTGGCCTACAACTTTCAACTGTCAATTTCTTTACAAAATCCACTGAGGGAAAAGGGAAAACTTTATAATTGCGTGGTTTTAGTCTTGCAACTCACGTATAACCAGGAATTTTCGTAATATTCTCCTTTTTCGCTCTCAAGGATTTCCAACGACCACTTTTATTCATTGTTCTTAATCATTTCGAATAATGAAGTTATAATATCTCCAATTAGAGATTTGTTATCTATCTTTATATTCTACTTTTTCTTCCAGTGCATACCACTATTTTTCATTTACTTTTATTTTCGTACCATACTGTTTTTTCAAAACCGCTTCCATCGCTTTTAAGACTACTTCTAGCTTCTCCTTGCCAGATGCTAATACTGCCATATAATCATCAAATCTACTCTTTGTATACTTCGTTTACTTTCTGTAGGAATGTAACCTTCAGTTTGACCGGTGCAAAGTAGAAAAGAACAGCAGTAGGCCAGAAAAGGAAGGAGACAACTCTCGACCAAACTCTTAACCAGTGAGGAGCGTATAATCCTTACAGTACTGCACGGAAAAATTGATCATTTTATCCACTACAATTGCATATCTCAAATGTGCTGTTATTGGTACCATTTACTACTGAAAATATCAACGAGATATTTATTTATATTTGAAGACATATTAAAAGCTTGAACGCTTGTTTTCGATTCGCACTACTATTCATGATTGAACAAAACTTTTGCCAGGTACTGTATGAAAAAGTATGTTTAATGAACAAGAGTCGAGAGCATAATGAGCTTTTTTCTCCCTACCTCCGATTTTGCCAGCGCTCATCCAAGGCATTGGAAGGGGGCTTATGGCTAGAAAAAGTAAATGAAGTATACTTCTTAACACTAAAAATGGACTCCTATTTGAGTGTCCTTTATTACCAGACATCAGCCTTCGGGAATGCAGCATACGACCGCCATCTACTAATTTCAAAAAGTTCAAATCCGCCAGCGGAGATTTCGCTGGATGGCGGAAAGTTCCAGGAGAAACGTTAGCCGATATTATGTATGTATGTGCATATGTATGACAAATCCAGCTCGGTGTTGATTAAGAGATTTAGTGTACGTTGAACCGGTTGCCAAGTGGGAAATAAGCACCTGTGTTTATTAACCGCTCGATTGCCTGCTACAATGGCACTGGAACTACTTTGTGCTATTATCGTTACTTGTTATTGTGGCCATTCGGTTGTCTAAGAGTTTTCACGGCGCTTTTCAGAAACGAAACTAGAAGTTTAACTCCGCTTTTGAACGAGTTCCAAAACTTCGGTCCATTAACTTATCGAGCTTGTTACATTACTCCTGCACCCAAACGTTTTAGACATTTGGTAGATTTAAAACCAAAAGTTCGACGGCGAATAAAAACAAAAAGATTACAAAAATTTTTAGGAATAAATAAGAAAAATAATCTAAAAAGAAGAATTTTGAACGGAGAACGACAAGGAGGAGTCAACCATTATAACTACAATTTTGTCATATATCCACAACGTAATGGATCGGATCTCTAAGTAACTACGTCAAATGGAACGATTTTCACACTTACGACGAAGATACGCCAATTACTACGAAACCCCAAAGACCAACTAAACCCACTACATACACCAGGAATCTACTTGATTCCTTGAGGAGATTGTTCCAAGGCATACGTAGGCACGACGAAATGCACGATCACAACAAAGAAAACATTGTCTCCAACAACTTGTTAAGAGTCATAATGATTTACTTAAATTTATTTTCAGTTATTTTTAATCCCATAGCAATAGACCTTTTGTAATTCTACGATAATTTCAATTAATTCCGATAATTCTCAGTAAATTCACATAATTCGGTAATATAGAAATAAATAAAAAAAAAGTAAAAGGACAGGTATTTATATGAACAAACTAGTTACCAAGAAGACTCCTATTTCTGGAAATAAATACTCATGAAGATCTGAGTCGGGACTCAAGCAGCAAACAGGCCCTCTAACAAAGAGAGCAGACACTCATCAGTGTCTAGTATAGTCCCAAATTTTGTAGTAACCAATCGATTTGAAATTCATTGAAAGATTATTAGAACCTCAAACATATAATTGTTCACTCTCTTTCTTGAGGGTCTATTCTCTGCTAGGGTTTTGATCCAGATGAAAAAGGTGGGTGTTGTTATATGAGCAAACCCAATAGTAAAGAGTCTCCTATTTCTTGAAGTAGGTTCTCATAAAGATCTCAATGGAAGCTCAAGGAACGAGTAGTGTTCGAGTCCTATTCATCAACTCGTTTCACTCAAAATTCAGTTTCTTTTAATGTCTGATTTTTTCAATTAATAGTTTCTTTCAGAATCTAAATCTTTCGTTTTGATTTCGAGAAGAGTTTCTTTTGTGCCTATGCGTAGAAATAGTGTAACTGTGATGGCACTGTATTAAATCTCAAGATTAAATGTATACACAAATTGGCCAGGGTTGACAGCAAGATTGCTGTCATAAAGTCATGTACTGTAATGTGCAGGTCCATCGAAGATTTAAAGAGTTTAATTTTATTGCTCCATAAAATAGGTCAGATGAAAAAAAAACTTTTGGGTGTTTCATTCCTGTCAGCCACTAATTCTGGTAGGCGGGCAGTTCCTTCGAACTACGGCGGAAGGTAGGGCGGAAGGCCCTCTTCAGCATCCTTTCAGCAATCGTGGGAATAGGTGGGTGGTGGTTCGGGTGAGAAAGACAAGACGGACGAAATGAAGACAGAAGAGAATGAAAGATTATCTATGGAATAGTAGTGCCTAAGTCATCTAAAAAAGCCACAGAAAAACTTGAACCAAGGCAGACGGACCCGAAAACGAACCCGCGTCCTCCCGAATGCTACGCAATGGTCTAAACGTCTAGGCCATGCCGTTCGGTGGTCAGACGATGAAATCTTAGACTATTGTATCTACCAGAGCCATCCCCATTTGTAAAGATCCTTGAAGCTTGTCATCCATATTATTTAGGATAAGACTACTGTACTCTCCCCCTTTTATTTACATAATCAAGTTAATTTAAGTTGTAGTTTCTGAGACAGATCATATAATGCAGAGAGAACCTACATAATTAAAAGACAGTTTACAAGTTTTTCAAGATAAGTTAAGATAGTTTCAAACAAACGGGTTCGATGTACATAGTCCACATTGTTAATTAAAGTGTTCAGTAGATGTAAGTGCAATACAAAATTCAAGAGCGATTTAAACATATATACGTTCGTAATCTCAATAACAAATAGCACCGCTAATTAGTTTTGGTGGTGCCGTTTTATTCTGCACTACTAACAGTTAGCACCAGGATATTGCCTGATGCGAGCCCTTACAAGGCTAACCCCATCCGAACAAGTAGACCTTTGGTTAATTGGATACTAAATATCTATTATAAGTTCAAAAACGTAATGAAACAATAAAATATAATGAACAATAGGTCTATTGCGAAGAATTTCTCATTACGTTTGTTTATATTTGACGTGATATCATCGTTGATGGTGAGATAACTTGAGATAGCGTCTGTTTTTGCTTCAGCGTTCCAGATTCTAGTTTCTAATTTATTGGTCGTTCACCTTCCCTTGATAATTTACGCGGCAGCTGACACGGATCCACTTTTAATTATGGGAAATTGTGGATGGATGTCACTCATTTGCTATCTCGCAGCGGCCGTAGTGTCCGTCAGTTTTACGTAAATTAACGATCCCGGCAGTTATTAACGGATTGTTCCACCCAAATGACCAACTTGTTAATTTTATACCTTTATGGAACGAGCAGTTTGGAAAACATTACCGTAATCATCAACTACATACGCATTAAATTCGCTTACGATACAGTGGAACCTTGATAACTAGAAATTCGGCAGTGGTGATTACATTAATGATAGTGTTTAGTATCTATATCTATAGAATCTCAAATATATAAGTTTCTACCTCCTTTCTGAAAGATCTATCTCTTTGACTACAGAAAAAATGAAAACATTTGCTTGTAGCTACTACTCAATGCCTACTTTCAGAAATAGGAAGATGGATGTCCACATATGACCCCAAGGAGACTCCTATTTTTGATAGAAAGCATTCACAGTCAGATTTTTATAAATTTTCATATTTATGGTAATTAATGATTATGAATAAAACATTAATTTATTGCAGCGGTACTGCGCACTATTCAGCCATATTCGAAAAAATGAAGTCCAAATTATGTTTTGCGCCCTGTGACGAAATAAATTGAAAGCACTTGACAATTACTTTTTATGCTAATATCGCTTTTAACTAGTTTTCAAATTCTAATTCATTCTATACTAAGGCGTACGGCATTCCTTAGACTGGCTACTCTCTATTTTTAAAAGTGACTTTTAAGGTTCTACAATGTGGTGACACACTAGTACAATATGGCGTCGATTCATGACGTCATCACCACTGCACTGGTCAGTATCATCGGTTATATTTCGGAACACACTCTTTAATACTGCACTTAATTACATAATTATTTGATATATATTGTAAATAATTAATTCACAATGTATTTAATGACAATGCATCGTGCTGTTCATGTTTAACAGTTTGACAGGTTGACAGCTGTCCCTTCTTCTCTTCTCTCAATTTCCAATTATTGTAGGCAGCATCGATTGAAAACTGAATAGCGAGCATTTCTCCCGCTTTACTTCCTGTAACCCGTTTCCTTTGTACGAATTTAGTTCTATGCCTATCCGAATGATAAGATATTATTGTATGTCAAGACTCTTTGCTTGAAAAAGTCGTTATTTTAGCGTCCGCGCTCCTTAAATTCATAAAATTTGGAAGAAGTAAATACACAATTAAAATTACTTTAAACTCTTAGGGATCGTCCATAAAATACATCACTCAGAATTTCACCTTCTTGGACCTCTATCTCCTCCTTCGTCACATCAAGTCACACTTTCAGTGACACCTCAACCCCAACGTTTTTTTGTGCCTACAAATAGCAATAAAAATGATTTTCTATCGATTGATGAACCACTGCGAACGTCACATTTCCTTCAACCCCCACTTCCTTGTCATATATCGTCACTCTAGGTAATCCCCCTCCTTCCTTACTCATTTATTTGCGAACGTAATTCATGAACGACCCTTTATGGAACCTTACCGCGCGCTCGACCGCCATTAAATTCATTTATTTCAGTTAATTTTCAAATTTTGTAAATCTTCTGATTAAGTCCCTACTAAACAACAAAAAACAAGTTCTACAATGTGTTTTTGCTAGTCGTTATACGAGGGTGGATTGATAAGTTTCCGGCCTAACCAAGAGATGACGCCACTAGGCCTACCTTGAGGTGACATTCTATAGTACCATCCTTGGATAGCTTGTAGCTATAGTTTCAGCCCGATCTCCTTGCTAGTGTAGGTTTGACAGCNCCTTGGAGGAGATTATGTTGAGAAATAAAAAAAAAAAATTTTTAAAAACCTTGTTTTTCTTGGTCAGGCCGGAAACTTATCAATCCACCCTCGTATATCGCACGGTGTGAAAGTAGCCTTAGTGACTTCACTTCATACGTGCATTTCCTTTTGTACGATAATTTCCGTTCGTTGAATAATGTTTTCTTCGTCCGCAAGTTAAAAATATCGTGTTTCCAAAGGTCTCGTTTAATTCGTAAGTTTCAAATGTCGTGTAGCGACGAATTGTGTTGTACTTAATTTACGTGCAAGGTAACAACGAGGGCAAACTATAGGGTAACAGCCAAGAGTCAGGTCAAACAATTGCCGGTAACCTCAGTGAGTTTCCGCTTAAACACTATCGTAGGTGCACGAGTTCAACAGTCCAATAATTCGAGTCACTCTGAAGGCGCAAGCACTCTATTTTCATCGTCTCGGAGGGCACACGTATCCTACTCCTTCCTCCTTCACCACCTCCTCCTTGGTATCGTGCCTAATGAACGCTAGCCACGATATCGTTTAAATATTTACGCTACATTTGCACAGAGGCGCATAAGCATTTAGTTCGAATTATGCTCTCCTTTTATCCGGCGGACAGTTAATTTATTTGCCGACATATGCAAGCTGCGCTTTGAACAAATAAAGCGTGAATTATGGTCCCGATATGATCGCGGGTAGGTACTTAAACCGACTTTCAAATACAGTCAATTAGAAACAGAAAATAAAAATATTTGTATAGTTCGTTTACTTTCTGTAGCGATGTGACCTTCAGTTTGACAGGCGCAAAGTAGAAAAGAACAGCACTAGGCCAGAAAAGGAAGGAGACAACTCACTTAACCGGTGAGGAGCGTATAATCCGTATAGTACGGCACAGAAAAATTGACCATTTTATCCACTACAATTGCATTGCTCAAATGTGCTGTTATTGGTACCATTTACTACTATCAACGAGATGTTTATTTATATTTGAAGACATATTAAAGGCTTTAACGCTTGTTTTCGACTCGCACTACTATTCNACAATTGCATTGCTCAAATGTGCTGTTATTGGTACCATTTACTACTGAAAATATCAACGAGATGTTTATTTATATTTGAAGACATATTAAAGGCTTTAACGCTTGTTTTCGACTCATACTACTGTTCATAATTGAACAAAATTTTTGGCAGGTACTGTATGAAAAAGTACATTTAATGAACAAGAGTCGAGAGTATAATGGGCTTTTTTCTGCCTACTTACGATTTTGCCAGAGCGCATCCATGACATTGAAAGGGGCATATCGCTAGAGAAAGTAAATGAAGTATTAAAACATTTGTAAAACACGAGTAGGTACCAAATATCTGAGAAAAGGTTGATGGTAGTCAGTATTCTATCGCCGATCGTGATTTCGATCTTATTGGATCCCATCAGTGCGTCCTATACGGTTTTGACAAAACGCAGACAATGTTAGTTTAAAATTACAAACTAACTCCTACCACTCCGTTCTTAGGTCAATTAGCAATTATAACTAAATAGTCGGTTTAAATTCCGATGGAGGAGGTCGAGAAATCAATTATTACAAGTGAGTCAGGGCGGTGAAGCGGGTGACCGTTTTCACTCACCTTAACGATATAGAAATATTCCCTGACATTTTTTACGTTCCCTAAGTAGGTATACGTATGGTAGGGTTATTATATTATTTATTATATTATTTAATTATTTGTTAACTATGATGAATTATGATTCAATTATGTTAACTTACATTCCAAATTCTGCAATCGTACCTATGTATATAAAATAATAACGCTTATATACAGAAGAGAGAAGGCAAGCTCACTCTTCAAAAGGAGAGAAAACCATAGAAGAACCAAGAGGACTGCTTATATTAAAAACTATTGCAACCAAACGAAAAAAGGTTTTAAAATCCCTCACAAGAACACTTAGAATTTCTATCTTAGTCAATGGGACAATTCGAAATTAACAATATGTTTGTAGTTGATCAACCCATTCAGTGAAATCCAACCAGCCCTAGAACCTTCCCCATTCGAAGTTTTTTGTAGTTTCTTTGGATTCCATCTAGGGAAACATTAGAGCAACAGTATCCCTCAAATACACTTCCACCTTAGTATCTTTATCTCACCCATCTCGTCTCTCTCCTAATAATCACCACCACCACATATCCGTTACCACAATTCCTTAAGGGGTAGGGGGCTTCTACTGTCTACTCATCAATCTGTACTATACCAATACTCCAAATACAGTCGTCGGTGATAGTCAAACTTGAAGAGGTTGCGTACCTATTAAATAAACCAACAAGTTCAAGATTGCCACCGAGCGGCATGGCCTAGAGGTTTAGGCCTTGCTTAGCATTCGGGAGGACGTCGGTTCGTTTCCGGGTCCGTCTGCCTTGGTCCAAGTTTTTCTGTGGTTTTCTTGGAAGACTTAGGCAGTGATATTCCGCAGATAATCTGTCATTCTCTTCTGTCTTAATTTCGTCCGTCTCATCTTTCGCGTAGTCCGGAGGGACTGCCCGCCCACCAACATTACTGGCTGGTGGGAATGAAACACCCAAAGGTTTTTCATGATTGTCAGTATTCTGTCGAAACTGTAAGATGTGATTTCGATCTCATTGCATTTCAGGAGTGTATCCTAGGCAGTTTTGACAGAACATAGTTCTAACATAAATACCTTCTGCCTGACGACAGTTTTTTATGAATTACCGCAAACAGCGTTATAAATACCATATTGCTCCGTGTAGTGGATTTCAAAAATGTTCCACAGCGAGGCATAGCTAATCCTACATGGTAGGTTGCTCTAATTTCGAACTGAAGCTCAGTTACAGTTGGCAGCATTGCAACAACTTTATAGAGGCTGTCGTAAACTCCACTTTTACCATTTTTTTTCAAAGCATGATGCATAATTGTTTAATTTCGTGAAGGTAAATGAATGAGCTAATTTACTGTTACTTGCTGATAAAACCTGTCTTTGACAACTGCTTTTGTTCCGCACTCGTAAAACGGAGAACCGCAATTTTGACGGAATTTCCGTACATATATACTTAAACGCTTACTGGAATAGCAAATAAGTCCTTCCACCACGGAAGGAAAGAAAGAAAGAAAGAGGTTTATGTGAGTAAAATATGAAATTCATTTTACGAGTCACTATGACTTTTATGCAGTCGTTTGGCCTAGATCTGGAAAGTACATACATCAAAGAAATTACATCCATACCGACCGCATTTAATGAATCGTTTGCTGTGTCGTATACAGGGGTAGTAAATAAAAATCATGCCTTGTAATGTTGTCATTAAAGCGACGAGAGTGACTGCGACGGTAGAATTTGTACAAACGCCATCTAATAGGTTCACAGGTAATAAAAGTGTAAGTTTATCGAAATTACGTTTACGTCGCAGTCGTCGACAAATCAATCCATTTGGTCTTACAGGTGAATAATGAGTTTACTGTAGATAGAGAAGGTTAGAAATAAGAAGGTAATAGAAAGAGTAGGAGAACAGAGGGCGGTATGGATGTCAATTAGGAATAGGGGAGATAGGACACCTTCTCAGGCATAAAAGGCTACTTATGATTAGAAGCAGAAACAGGAGCTATATAAAAGTAAAAGTAGGTTAGGTTACACCACTGCTTAACATTCGGAAGGACGTCGGTTCGATTCCAGGTCTGTCTGCCTTGGTCGCTTAGGCAATAACTGGGGCAGTAATATTCCAGAGATAATCTTTCATTCTCTTCTGTCTTCATTTCATCCGTCTCATCTTTCTCACTCGAAACTATTACCCACCTATTTCCACGATTCTTTAAAGGGCGCCGAAGAGGGCCTTCCGCCCTACCTTTCGTAATAGTCCAGAGGTACCGTCCGCCCACCAGCATTAGTGGCTGGTAGGAATGAAACATACAAAATTTTTTTTTTTTTTCTAGATTAGACTACTGTTTACAAATAGTTAACGATCTGGGATTTTCTAGTTTTAGGGAAATGTGAAGATTAACTAAGGATGGGAAAAACTGGAGGTGCGTGTCCAACTAGTCTTAGAACTGTTGAATTATGATGACCAGAGTAATGAAAATCAATATACTAGATCCCAAATATTTCTCAGAACGAGAAATAGAATAATACACACATGCAGTCAAACCTAAACAATTGAACAACTTAACCTAACCTAGCCTAACCATTGATTATACAAACCTGTTCAGATCTTCATCTATGGTATTAAAAATAGTTAGAAAAGGACATCACGACTCAAGCGGCTGCTTATTTCTAGACAGAAGATATTAAATCTAATGTATTTATGATGGAGAACGACCGTATATGCGTGTCGTGGAGGGTTAATGACAAACAGCAGTTCTTACTGCCCCAAATTACTTTTATAGGGTTGTTCGGAAAGTCATTTCGTTTTTTTTTTGTGGAAATGAAAGACAGTTTTCGTATAATAAACAAATACTTTATTAAATTATATATTGACCGTTCTGGTCCAACACCTTTTGCCATCTTTCTGGTAGTAGCATAATTCCACGCTCATAAAGTTTTTGGTCTTTGCTGGCAAAAAACTGATTGAAGAGGTTTTTGACCTCCTCATTTGAGGTGAAGGTTTTACCGTCTAAAAAATTTTGGAGTGACCGGAACAAATAATAATCCGATGGTGCCAGGTCTGGAGAATATGGTGGGTGTAGCATTGTATCCCATTCAAGCTGTAAAAGCTTTTGGCGAGTGACCAAACTTGTGTGAGGTCTCGCGTTGTCTTGGTGAAACACTACACCTTTCCTGTTGATTAGTTCTGACCTTTTCTGTTGAAGTGCATCATTCAGTTTGTCCAGCTGATGACAGTAGACTTCCGAATTAATCGTTGTGTTATCCGGTAAAAGCTAAAAAAAAACGATTCCTTTAAAATCCCACCAAACAGACAGCATCACCTTTTTTTGGTGAATATCGGCTTTGGAAATGGTTTGAGCCGGTTCATCTTTTTTGCTCCATGACCTCTTGCGTTTGACGTTGTTGTATACAACCCATTTTTCGTCCCCAGTGATGATGCGCTTCAAAAACGGATCATTTTCGTGACGTTTGAGAAGCGAATCGCAGACGTCAATGCGGCGACACAGATTTCTCTCTGTGAGAACATGGGGAACCCATACATCGAGCTTCGAGGATAATCCCAGGCCTTTCAAGTGGTCATAAACTGTTGAATTTGATAAATTTAACCTCAATCCGATCTCACGTGTTGTTATTCGCCGGTTCACATCAACTAATGCCTTTATCGCGTCTTTATCAGCTTCAACCGGCCTTCCCGAACGTGGTGCATCTTCGACATCAAAATTGCCGGATCGAAATTTAGCGAACCAGTTCTGGCACTGGCGTACTGTCAACACACCTTCTCCATACACATCAGTCAATTTCTTTCTGGCTTGAACAGCATTTTTACCCTTTCTGTAGTAAAACAGTAAGATATGTCGAAAATGCTGCTTATCGCTCTCCATATTTAAAAGGGCACCAACCAAAAACTACTGCGTAGAATTAATTGGAATTTTTCACACACAAGCCTTGCTATATGAGCTCTCAAAGCATATAAAAATTATACGGCTTAAATGTGAAGTTGGGTGCAAAAGAATACAATTAAGTCCTCTGTGGGGAAAAAACGAAATGACTTTCCGAACAACCCTATAGTATTTTTTTTTGTATTGTCTATATTGTAAATGACCTTGATGTGGTGTTTTATGTGGTTAGTGCTGACCCACGATCAGTTCGATCCAATTCGCCGTTCAGTTGCAAGTGAAACCCGCCTACCTGTGGAGTCCGACCAAGTTTTAAAATGGGACATCGGCGCCGGGACAAATGTCGCATGGTAATAAATGTTTCACGACTGACCCTGTTCTGCATTGGTTGTTTTGTAAATGTAATTACAAAGTTGCAACGACTAACATCGCGCTCTCCATTTCTACTGAGTCCCCTTCGAGACA
This sequence comes from Agrilus planipennis, assembly GCF_000699045.2. Taxonomy (NCBI): domain Eukaryota; kingdom Metazoa; phylum Arthropoda; class Insecta; order Coleoptera; family Buprestidae; genus Agrilus; species Agrilus planipennis. Next base: position 1,014,928 of record NW_020438922.1, read on the forward strand.
TTAATGTTCTTTTACACTCAGTTCTCTTGTTTTCTATTTGTTCGCTTAAAGCGAGATTACGACTTCGAACGGGACACATACACATACACACCTGTACGTAAATGTGCATACATACGTATGCAGGGCAAACGTGTAAGCGTTCAAAGCAATGCGAATTAAACGACTGTTTTCTCAAAATCTCGCGCTTTGACGAACCCCAAACGTGTTTGTTTGATTTTTGTCTTACGGTAAAAAGGATTTTTCTTTATTGAATTTGCTACATCAAAAGCAAACGCGATACAAATAAAAATCAGGAGACGATCGAGCTAAAACGTGTTTATCGACCATGTGTTCAATATCTTTGTAGGTTGCAAATGATGACATGTATCATTACACATCAATATAAAGTTAACTAACAGACACAACCTAATTATTGCTACTGTACCAACAGATGCGCAACAAGGTTTACGGGTTCCCGGGCACCCACTCGATTGGGTTGGCCACCCGGTCAATTCCAGTCTATTCAGATAATAACCCTAATAACCCAACTTGAAAATATTTCAAGCTCGTAAATGAGCAGCCGAATTCGATTCAAGTATAAGAAATTCAAAACATCGGTGACCTTTTTTTTAGTCATTTATTATAGTATTATGATGAGAACACCCAGTCAAACTGTAACGTTGTTGCGCCCCTGGTGGTTACTATCTCTAATGGGCAAATAAGACAAGATTAGAAACGAGGACGTATTAGAAAGAATAGGAGAACAGGGGTCACTATAGAAGCCAATACGAAATAGGCGAGATAGGTCGGTAGAACACCTTCTCAGGCTTGAAGGGCTAATCAGAGACAAATTAGAAACAGAAACATGAGTTAAAAAGAATAGAGGCAGATATAGAACCGATTACTGTTCACAAATAGTTTAGGATGTAGGATGTTCTAGTTTTTGACCTAGCAACATGGTCTAGAGGTTTGGACATTGCTTAGCATTCGGGAGGACGCCGGTTTGATTCCGGGTCCGTCTGCAGGCAAATACTGAAGCAGTAATATTGCACAGATAATCTTTGATTCTCTTCTGTCTTCATTTCGCCCGTCTCATTTTTATCAACCGAACCACCACCCACCCTACTATTCCCACGATTCCTGCTAAAGAGAGCTTTCCGCCCTTCCTTCCGGCGTAGTACGGAGGGACGGCCCGCCCACCGGCATTAGTCGTTGGTGGGAATGAAACACCAAAAGATTTTGTTTTTTTTTTTTTCTAGTTTAAGGGAAATACGAAGGTTAACTAAGGATAGGAGGTGCGTGACCATGACCTTATGATGATGAGGGAAAATAATAAATTTAAAAAGTTGAAACTACAACAAAAAGGAGACAGTACACAAAGACCGATTAGATATAAGCAACTACAGACAGTCGATATATCCCCATCTAGTCATACTTAATAATAATATGTAATAGGCTATCACACCATCGCCAGGAATCGAATCCAAAACCTTTGGCTTTACGTACCAATGCTTTTACCATTAAGTAACTAGAGGTGACAACAGCAACACTATTAAAGAGTTTCTTAACTATTTCAATCAAATGGGTTAACCACTGTTCTGGACCTAAGGGTATATTACAGTACAGAATATTAAGTTCCATGAAGGAATAAACAGCACTCTTTCAGTGAAGGGTGTGTGATCAAAAAATTGATAATATACTAAGAAGCGTAAAATAGCCTTCTGACAAAAAAAATATAGGGAAAACAACAAAATTTATAGACGTAGCAGTAATTTTTACATTATTAAATTGTTTTTCTGTATAACAGAGTCATAAATTCTATCATTTTGTCAGGTGTTACCAACACGCATGCCTGTTGCTTCCATAAACGCTTTTATGATTACATTAAATTTAATTAGGAAATGCGTCATTACCTTAATTTGATGACTTTATTCCACTGAGCTTCACACAAACGTTTTGCGAATTAGTTTACGCTATAAACATCATCCATTTATTATTTTCGAAAATGTTTTGAATCTTTGAGAATGTATAAATTATAAAATACTACCCTATTCCACCAATTAGAGCGCGATCTCTTTGCTAATAAATTATAAGGATTTGAACACATTCATAAGAAACAGATCAAAAACACTTTTAGAGGCAGAAACAGGCGTTAGGAGGGGTAAAGGTAGACCTAGATTATATTACTGATAGGAAACAGTGGAGGTGCGTGTCCAACCACCTTTAGGACTGACCACCTTACGATGATGTAATAGGCCACTTCTATAACCACCCTATATTAAAATGTCTCATATTTATCAAATTAGTACAATCTAATCGTCTGCTAGACGATCTTCCTAGTTTTACCTATGGAATACATCATGTTATGTATATGTTAGGCCCGAAGACCGAAAACGCTCAGTGGCCGGAAAAAACGGCCACATAGCGTTCTGGCTGCCTTCGAACACACAGAACGCGTTTTGGCTGTTTTTAAATGCTCGCAACGCGTTCTGGTAACTGTTAAACAGTCGGGACGCGTTTTGTCAATTGTTGAACGCTCACAACGCGTTCTTAATGTTCGACTTGTATTATTTGCCGCTTTCTACCTGCGTACAATGAGATTTATATTGTAGGTACTTATAAAACAAATGAATTTCAATCCATTTTTCAGTTTTCAGGAAACAATTCAATTATTGACAACTATAATTGGATACCAAAGATGGGTTCGGTTTTTCTCGCCGAATCATTTCAACAATATTAAATTTCTTATAATTGTTTTTCAGTTCTAGGAAGAAAATTACACTGAACACTCGTTTGTATTTAAGTGTGGTTGTCAAAAATTAAATCGTTTCTAATAAAGTAAAAAAGGCATGAATTTTAGTTTGCGTTGTACACCACAATAAGTTAAATGTGTAGAAAATAAATCGAAATTCATTCGTTTATTGAATAAGTTTTCGCTTTTTCATTCATTCATTCGTATATCTATCATATGCTCGACAATATAAGTGTTCAGTGTAACTTTCTTCCTAGAACTGAAAAACAATTATAAGCAATTTAATATTGTTCAAATGATTCGGCGAGAAAAACCGAGCCCATCTTTAGTATCCAATTATAGTTGTCAATAATTGAATTGTTTCCTAAAAACGTTGCGAGCGTTTAAAAACAGCAAAAAACGCGTTCTGTGCGTTCGAAGGCAGCCAGAACGCGATGTGGCGGTTTTTTCAGGCCACTGAGCGTTTTCGGTCTTCGGGCCTAACATATATATATCGATACCTAAATAATGCCAAATACACATTTTCAATTCAAGAGGCATCCATACTTATTCAAAATTATGTAGGTAATTGGAATTCTAGAACGCTCGATAGATACTTGAAGCTCTTAATGCAAAGTTTCTAAAGAAGTTGTCATGGCGGAAGGATATTTGCAAGAATAACGTCTTTCTATTTATTATTCAACATTTCCAAAGAACTTTAACTTTAAAAGAACTTATTGGGTCTCGATGCTGAAAGCATAAAGATTATCTGTCTAGTGGCTCGTGAACTATTCCAGATGTTCAGTGGGCGTTTTCAATCACCAACAAAAAAACTTGGTAAGTAATTAAAAGAAAATGGATTGAAAAAAAACTAGTTTGGAACATGAATATTTGTTACCGTTATTGAGGTGATTCGACAAGAAATCGGAGACAAAATACCTGAAAGCGCCTACATACGGGTATAAAAAATTCAAATTAAACAGTGTCATCTTATCTTCCGTATCAATAGTTAGTCAAAGAAGTAGTCACATGGAAACAAATAACAACCATTTGTATAGTGCGTCCAAGTAGAACATGTCGATTATAGAAGCAGAAAAATACAAAAGTTGTAGGGACTTACAAGTAAAATAAACTAGAATTATTGCTAGACATACAGAGTGTTATATAAATTTGGTACGTGAACCAAAACATATACTTTTCTCAAATGGTAAAACCTGTACATTGCTTCGTTTTTGGATTGACATTTTTTGATCATTCCCATATGGGGTTGTTGAGGTCTATTTTAAGTTGGTTAAGGTTCATGACAGTTTTTATGAAAAACCAGAGGTTTAGTCAATACTTTGTGTCCTTCCTTGTGTGTCTTTCCTTAGCATTTCTTGAAAACTAGAGCAGTCTATATGTCTAAAAATTTGCCAATAGTAATCTAATCTCTATTGCCTCGCGCCCTTTTAACTCCTGTTTCTGTTTCTAATAAATATGTTCCTATCTAATCCTTTGTGTCCAAGAAGAAGTGTGTCTCCAAGCAGCAGGTACAGTTGGTCTGTGTTCTGCAGAAACTGTCTGCGCTGCGATGATGAGATCCAACAAAATCGAAATTGCGATCCGCATAAGACAACTTTGTCAGAATACTGACCACTATGACCTTCTTTGTTCAACTACTTTGTATATTTCTTATTGACTTCCACAGCGCCCTCTATTTCGCTATTTTTCTAATAAGTACCCTTTCTCTATCTACAATACTCAATTCTTATATACCTTATACCTACTCTGTATTCTCATAGTTTACGCAAAGGACAAGGGTCTTGCAATGATTAACGCCATCACTGGCTAGACCCTTGTTCTAATGAAGTGGTATTGAGCTGAATTTCACATCATAATCATCATCATAAGGTCGTCAGTCCTAAGACTGGTTGGACACGTACCTCCACTCAACCTAGGTCTACCTCTACCCCTCATAACTCTTGTTTCTGCCTCTAATATGTCTCTGACTAGACCTTCATGCCTAAGAAGGTGTCCTACCAACCTATCTCGCCTATTTTTTATTGACTTCCATAGAGTCCTCTGTTCTCCTATTCTTTCAAATACCTCTTCATTTCTAACCTTTTCTACCCACTTTGTCCTCATCATTCGCCTATAACACCACATTTCGAAAGCTTCTAACCTTTTCTTTTCCGCCGCGCCCACTGCCCAAGTTTCGCACCCGTACAACGCCGCGCTCCAAACGTACACCTTTAACAATTGTTTTCGAATTTCTAAATTAATCGTTCGCGAGCATAGAAGTGAATTTCACAATATACCTTTTTTTAACACAATATGGGGTTATTTTAATTAAAATGTTAATAGAAAATATTAAAAAAAATTGTATCCAAGAAAAATAGCTGTATCAGGTTGACTGATTTATTAACCATAAACCCTGTTGGTGTATTTAATTAAATTGCAAATACTTATAACAAATTAATGGCTTTCCGTGGAGCAAGCGATTGCTTAAATCTCACATATTTAATATTTAAAATTATTATTTATTA
>NW_020438922.1:1020176-1054344 GCF_000699045.2 Agrilus planipennis
ATATTTAAAATTATTATTTATTATTATTCCGTAGGCTTACATTGCAATTACTTCTTTAACGAAATGATTTATTTTGCGTTTGTGTTACTTCGTTCGTGTAGGCTTATTATTTAATATATACGGACAGCGCTAGCCGTTACGAGGGTTTAAGACGATTACCTTTTAATCACTGGAGTCATTAATCAGACCCGCTTTCATAAAGGCATTGCGATCACATCTTGATCAACAGTGAAGAAAACAAATCGCCTCAAAGCTAAATTGGAAGGGTGATATTCATTAATCGTATATCTACTTGTATTTCAATGACACCCTAGATTAAATGTTCATCATGTATGTCTACTAACGTTAAGAAAAAATGACAACGAGCACTGGCAAGAATTGTAACGCTCAGTATATGGGATTGCAGATTAACCCTTGTAGAGTTTTTACAATTATCTATCACCGTTTTTTTCGTTTCACCATAGAAGAAAATATGTGCAATACGGGTAGGTGCAATATTTCACGAGTAGGAGCGTGGAATGTTAGGACAATGAGGCAAGTAGGTAAATTGGAAAATATAATGGTATTACAGGCGAATGATGATGATACCGTGGATAGAGAAGGTTAGAAATGAAGAGGTATTAGAAAGAAAAGGAGAACAGAGGACTCTATGGAAGTCAACAAGAAATAGGCGAGATAGGTTGGTAGGACACCTTCTCAGACATGAAGGTAGAAGACATTTTATAGGCAGAAACAGGAGTTAGGAGGGGTAGAGGTAGACCTAGATTAGATTAGTGTTCGCAAATAGTTAAGGATGTGGGTTGTTCTAGTTTTAAGGAAATGCGAAGATTAACACAGAATAGGAAAAAGTGGAAGTGCGTATCCAAACAGTCTTAGGACTGACGACCTTATGATGATGACAGAAGAAACGGAATAGTTACAGGGCGTTCCATTTTAACAACTTTTGTAATTTTGAACACATTCGTGTACTTGAAAAAATAAGTTATGGAACAGTTAATGGAAGCAATTATTCACAAATATAATTTTTTTCCTATACTCACAGTTTAAAGGACGAGATTTGAGAAACTCGAACACAATCTGGACACTGGTCTCTCTATTGATTGTAAGAAAGTTTCGGTTGATTAAAGCCTTAGGGAATTCTTGGATTTTCTTTAATCTTTCACAAAGTAGCGAGTGGTAATAAAAAGAATTTCGATCAAAATCCCCGAAACTTACGGTGGACCCAACTTCCACTGAGCGACTTGTGAGACATCTTTGACCGAGTCGACCACCATGTTGCCCTTAATAATGCACAATGTCGGGAAGTATCTAATTTCCAAAAACAACGGTCAGAATGTCCGAAAATAAAAAAAAATATTACACAGTATATATTAGAAGACTACGCCATTAACTTGGTAGAAAAAGAATATCGATTTGGTAGAAAAAAAATATCGAAATATTGTGTATTGCATTAATGAATATACGATAGACATACGAGGGTGGATTGATAAGTTTCCGGCCTGACCAAGAAAAACAAGGTTTTTAAAAATTTTTTTTTTTTATTTCTCAACATAATCTCCTCCAAGGCTGATACATTTCTCATAGCGGTGTTCCAGTCTATTAATGCCATCTCTATAGACTGATTCGTCAAGCTCCTCAAAATAACCATTTACAGCTTCGATTACTTCTTCATTGTCCGCAAATCTCTTACCGCCAAGCCATTTTTTGAGATTAGGGAACAGAAAATAGTCACTCGGGGCTAGGTCTGGAGAGTAAGGAGGGTGCGGCATCAATTCAAACTTTAGATCGTTGATTTTAGCCGTCGCAACGATTGACGTGTGCGCTGGTGCGTTATCGTGATGAAACAAGATTTTTTTCTTCGCCAGATGAGGTCGTTTAATTTTCACCTCGTGGCTCAAACGTTGCAATAAGTCTGCGTAGTATTGACCAGTGATAGTATTACCCTTTGCAAGGTAATCAATGTATATAATACCTCTTGCATCCCAAAAAACAGTAGCCATAACCTTGTTCGCCGAAAAAATTGTTTTTGCCTTCTTTGGAGTTGGTTCCCCTGGTCCAATCCACTGTTTAGACTGTTCTTTGGTTTCAGGAGTGTAGTGGTGGACCCACGTTTCGTCAACGGTTACGAATCGACGCAAAAATTCGCTTGGATTACGCTTATACAATGACAAATTTGCGGTAGAAATGTTTTTTCGAATCAATTTTTGGTCGACTGTTAGCAAACGCGGCACCCATCTTGCACAGAGCTTTTCCATATGCAAATGTTGGTGCAAAATATGTTGCACACGTTCATATGACATCTTACAGGTCTCAGCTATCTCACGCACTTTCAATCTGCGGTCTCCCAGCACTATTTGATGAATTTTTTCGATCATATCTGGAGTTGTGACCTCAACGGGGCGTCCTGAGCGAGGCCCATCAGAGGTGCTCACACGACCCTTTTTAAACTCGGAAACCCACTGCTTAACGGTTGAATATGACGGGGAGGATGTCCCCAGTGTTGAGTCCATCTCTTTTTTAATTTCCTTCGGCGTTAACCCCTTCAAATAAAAGTATTTGATGACAGCACGATTTTCCTGCTTTTCCATTTTTACGAAAACCACAGAGGCGTCTTGTTCAGCGTGCTGTCAAACCTACACTAGCAAGGAGATCGGGCTGAAACTATAGCTACAAGCTATCCAAGGATGGTACTATAGAATGTCACCTCAAGGTAGGCCTAGTGGCGTCATCTCTTGGTTAGGCCGGAAACTTATCAATCCACCCTCGTACACTCATACCGAGCATTGTAGAAGCACTTTGATTTTTACATATTGTCACCCATCATACCTGCAAAGGCGTCAAGGGTGGCCTGTAGTGGTTAGATGAGATTGCAATAGTATAACAAAGAAAATCAGAATTGTCTAGAATCTACAATCTGGAATGGGATATTTATACAACATTTAACCCCTATAAGTAGTTGCCGCAAGTTCGGCAGAAGAACTGCTCTACTTACGAGAATTAGAAGAGCGAGGAGCAACTGAATGAGAAATTAATTAATCGTAGTGGTTATATTTGAAGAATAATTAGAAAAAATGATTACTCAAAAGTGCTAGAGATGTTTGATTTCGTGTCAATATTTTCAGGTACTTTTAAATCCAAAACATTATAGATATTAAAAACTCGTGGGTTGCACGAATACATAGAATTATAAATATATGTGTTACCGGAAATGTATGAAATCCGTCATTGTATACAATTCCTAGGAAATGAATATAATTCCTAAAGTCGCCCGGAAATGTGTGAAATAATTTATATTAGACACATTTCCTAGGAAATCTATACATTTACTAAATAGCAATCGGAAATGTATTACAGGCAATACTAAATACGCAATAATTCGGCAGGCTGTTTGGAGATGTACCTATATCCATTGGTGATGTCATTGTTTGGTTAAGAAGATTTATGACTGACTGGAGTTTCTTTAATGTCCCTGCCCACTGGAGGCAGGCTGATATGTTAGATGTTAGAATAATGTGACGAGATTATCTTTGGTTCAACAAACACGATGACCTTGAATTTTTAGTATGTTTTAGAAGTGTTAATCCTGATTATTTACATATATATATCTCGGGCGCGAAGATCATAATGAAGCATACTTTTCTAAGACATTATTCCAACATATCAGCCCGCCTCCAGCAGGCAGGCGCATTAAGGAAACTCCAGTCTGTCATAAATGCATATACATCTCCAAACCTAACCTAACCAAACAACAACGTCACCAATGCACATACATGAGGCGATCGTAGTAGAACCACGTAAACACAGATAACTCTGATTCTCACTTTACTAATGTGTTTTATTAATTTTATTCACAGAAAACATTAATTTTATACATTTCTTAGTACAATATCGGAATTTCATACAATTCCTAGGAAATGTATACATTTCCTCGGAATCGTATACATTTCTGGTAACATATGCATTTATTTTTTTTAATTTTAACTCCTTTTGAGCGATTCTAACATATACAGCCCATTGTATATTTTTTGGACGCAACCTACCCTTCATCATTATGATAATTATACACAGTACTGCAATGAATTTCTTCAAACTTCAAAAGTTTATAGATCAAAATGTAGTAATTAGAGGTTCTCTAACTGATGATACTTCGGATATCTGAACGACTTTGTGGAATTTTGGGTTTCAGTTTTGAGTTTCAATGTTTCAATTATTTCCTGAAGAACGGATTAGATCAATCATCCTGTAAGTGTATAAAAATAAAACTATGAAGCGCATTCTGTTTATCTATCACTCCTTCAACTGCACTTTTCTAACACAACACAAGCTATTAGGAGGTAAGAGCATCTTGTTATTCTACCGGAAGCTGCTCGGATAGTGCCTGCGCTATTCCAAACGAAGTCTCTGAAGAAATTGCTGTTCGAGAGTCTAGTTTTTAGTGACAGTAATTAACGAAAACTTAATAAAGAAGCCACGTACCTGCAAACTTTTAATAACAGCATGTGCTCTTAGGTTTTCCGTCTATTGTTGCAACGTAACACAATATTTTCTGTATAACTCAAGTAAGGGCACACCGTCTTTTAACGGAATGTTCCATTCCACTTTGTTTCTCCTTTGTTCGAAATACAGAGAAAATTTTCTAAACTTGTTCGCAAAGTAGTTTATTCAATTATGTTATTAAAATTGCAACGCAGCTGAAACTTTTGCAGGGAAACTGAAGTAAATACAGATTTAATTATCGTGTAGATACGGGTCATATTAACCAAAACCAAAATCATTTGGAACCAACTGAAACATAGTGAGACCTCTCAAAAGCGACTATTTAATGGGGTGAAAGCTGATAAACCCACTAGGAATAAAGGGTAAATATACAAAGGACAAAAGTAACCTACTTTTTGTTTAATTACGTCATTGATATGATGCTTAAAAGTGTACAAATGTAGACCTCGTTAAACTTAATTGAATTCCCGAAGGGAGGACACGTGAGTTGGGACAACAAGGGTCGTAATCAGGGGTGAAAAAGACAAAAATTATTGCAAAAATACATAATCTGGAATATGAAAAGCTCTCCAAGGGTATTTCCGACTATTACGGTCAAGGCCACAAACGATTTCCTCATCAAAAGCACTCAACTTTTACTGAAATAATGAGAACCAATCAAGATATTTAAAGCTATTTAATATTGAAAATACCACCAGGGTAGTATTTATATTTAGGGCCTCTCTCATAAAAAAAAGCATTTTATTGTAGGCCATCGAAATTTCAAACCCCATTCGCATTGCTTTACACTTTATCGATATACTTTTCGTCATAAATGAATCGTGAAATTATAAAGCAAACGATTTTAGGCACCAATGCACCAGGAACTTGACACTAAATTTCCATAAAAATGCAGAGTTTACGCTAAAAGCAATTTACTAATGGCTAACTTGTGAAATAAAACTTAAGAAAATGTCATCAAATTTTGGACCAAGACTGTTCTGGAGATGTTTTCGGGTACGAAATCATGACGAAAAAATAGTTCTCTTTTCATTTCTTTGGCGTTATAGGCAATAGAGTAGTCGAGGACATTTGGAAGTTCTTTGTCTTGAACTCGTTTATCGTTACCATTTGGTTATTTTCAAGTAAAAAAAAGTTTTCCCAAAAATAATCTTTGGCGAAAAATTTGAACTGTTTGAAATTATCTTGCTGTGGCAGTTTCACGTTATCATAAATACCTACATTACATAATTTTATTTCATTTTTCAGTTGCTTTTTTTCAAATATTGAAAGTAAAAAAAGCATTTCTACGTATAGACGAACCGAAGCATATTTTTTTCAGCCCGTCTATACCAAAATTTTTTTACGTGGCTACTCCTTCAACTTAATTCACGAGTAACAAATCCTTCTAGAAACTTTATCTTTCTCATTTCTAAGAAATCAGTTATACGGGTAGATGAATTTTTGTTGGATGTCAGTCTTTATCCTTTGGGATTCAATGTGTCACTCTCAATTTGACATACTTTTAGATATATCTACGGACTACATTACAACCTTATTTTGCTCGAGACCCTTTCTTGATTGTTTCTTGATAGAAAACTGCTTCTACGACCACAAGAATGAACGTTTTTCTAGGGATAAAATATAGTCTCGTCGTGATTACGCACCCGAAAACATCTGCAGACCAGTCGTGATCCAAAATTTTATAAAATATTTTTAGAGTCAAATTTAACCCCATAAGTCACTTTGAGTTTATATGCAAAATAATAACCCACTAGAAAATACTACAAACGGCACAGTGAACGCCATCTGTAGCACGATGCTACATTTTAGGATTACGTATTTTTCAACAAGCCCACTTGTGTGGATATCTACTTGTTGAAAACGAATCCTGGCGTAGCCAACCTCAACGTGATAGGCACGTTAACTTAATCGAATAAAATAATTCGAAGTGGTCTGTATTCTGTCGAAACGGCCAGACGCGGATCGCGATATCGATCTTTTTGGATCTCATCAGCGCGTCGCAGGCAGCTCCGTGCCTATCACGTTGAGGTTGGCTACGCCAGGATTCGTTTTCAGCAAGTAGATATCCACACAAGTGGGCCTTGTTGGAACATACGTAATCCTAAAATGTAGCATCGTGCTACAGATGGCGTTCACTGTGCCGTTTGTAGTATTTTCTGAAACGCACTGTTAAGACAGCAGGTAAAAGTTGGTCTGTTTTCTGTTGGAGCTGCCTGCGACGCGCTGATGAGATCCAAAAGGATCGAAATCGCGATCCGCGTCTGGCAGTTTCGACAGAATACAGACCACTTCGAATTATTTTATTCTATTGTCTAGTCGGAATTTCTTTAAAGTTCCTCGTGCATCAGTGTTAAAAATCTCCCAATCGCTCACTCTATAATTTCGTGATGCATTTATGGTGAAAAGTGGGTTGAAATTTCAAAGGCCACCATTCCAGCGTCCATTTTAAATCGTACAGCATTACCATTAAATCGAATCTCCGTTAATTAACTTAATGACGTACAACAAACGAACTCATGTAATAATCCTAAACGAACCACCCAGAATGCACCATTATCAGCGCACAGACGTTATTCAATCAACGAATATTAATCCTTTTTGTAACCTAGAATAGGAGGCCTAGCAACCTTCGACCGTCAACCCCAATCGACGGTTAGAACTATCGTTCAACAATTTTATTTTTCATGACATATATCCCATACACACTATACACTCTAATAATAAAATGACAGCCAGGTTTCCACCTGAAGCTTGACCGTTCTTATAATATGGAAAAGCTACTTCAATATTTCTCTCCGCGGGCCGAGACGGACTGAGTTACAATTTCTAAACAATAAACCCCCAGTGTCATTTCTTCTCGTAGCCTCACGATTCTAAGCTATAGCTGGAACGTTCAAAATTGATATAGTCAGCAACAAAACTGTCGTAGTTACTTTCTTCCTTCAACTTATTAACTAGACTAGAGCGGTTGCTGATAGAACGCCTACTATTACACACGACAAACGTTTAAGAATATCGTAAACATAGAAAAGAGATGTCAGGTGGGAATTGCAGCGGACACTATTAAAGGAAAAGAACTATAGCATTACACCAATTAATGTGTAAGAGAAAGAGATGCAGACAAGTAGAATTTGAGCATTTCGCCAGCATCGGACATTAAATAAAGTTCAACATTCTCAGGAATTTAGGAAAGAAAAGACGCTTGTTTAAAGATATAATTCTAACCAGGCAGTTATAAAGCCGACCCTGATATTTTGCGTATCTAAGCAATCTCTAACCGCTGCACCGCTTACTATTATTCGGTTATCTCTTTTCACTTTATCTGTACTACTCATGAAGTATTTCCTAACTTAGCAAGGGCGTGTTCCAAACGCAGCAAATCACTATAGTCCCAAGTGGAACAAGAAAGACGATATATCCATTCCATTCTCACAGATAATTTATTGCAGATTATGCCAATTTTGATGGTCCCAACTGTATTATATAATAGTTTCAGGACATCAGATCCTAACATATACAACCATGGAATCGGTTTATAATACCAAGTACTAGAAAATTAAACTACTACAACCTGAAACAATAGGTAGTACATCATCATCTAGTGATATTTGCTGAAAATTAGTAATCTTTAATGTTTGACCTTACAAACTTTTCCTTTTACGGAATAACTGCCTATAACGTACTGAAGAGGACTTATAAGTCCGAAATCACAATCCATCAATTAAACAACTTAAAGTTTAATCGAAAGTATTGATTGTTGTAATTTTATACACATCTTTTGTAATTTACGGTTTAATTTAGCATTCGTAAGAATTTTATTTTATCAACGATTAATTGAAACTCGGAGCTATTTTAATAAAATCAGGATTTATGTACGAAAATGTATCTTACCCACGAATGTAATTTTACACTAGCGCAATGTGTTGATTAATTTAGTGTACTCCTTTATTTCCAAAAATAATTAGAATTTTAATTAGTTTATGGTGAATATGAACCAAAATTAATCTAGTTTTCCATTTTGGTTATTGTAACATGTTGATTTTTAAAACCATTCGCCTTTAATATATACATAATAGAATATACAATAAGGCATCCACATTTATGTAAAGCAACCCTTACACAGCCGAGAAAGTATCAAACGTTAATCCCCAAAAATGACCCAGTGTATCATGTAACTTAATTATACCCTATACTCGTTTACTCCAAGGGTTGCCCTTATTGTTACACGCGAGATTATCCTGTTGTTCCCAGCCACCTTTCTGTGTAATAATTTCCAGAATCTTGGGTAAGATAGATCGGGTTAAGAGGCTGAATATAATTCTCAATGTTCTAATTATCGCGCGCCTTAGAAACTCATGACGTAATTTTGCTAACAATATCACTACGTACAATAAGCTTCATATATAACTGGGAAAATTCTGGCTTGTAAAGAAATATATACTAAAAATCCTTATCGACAATAGATGAACACTTGGTGGCATCTAATAACAAAGCCTAACAGGAATATACCAATGTACATAACACCAAAAAGAAAAGGAGCGAATAGTTGAAAGAGTTTTACAACAATTAGCTTAACTTCTCGTGCGTCAATGATCTTAACTAGAATTGTACAGAAAAGGGTGGAAAGTCATAGATATTAGTTTAGAAAATGATAAAAGAAAAGAAAGTACGTAAATATGTATAAGATTCGTAAATCTACAAAAAGCTTTTTACTATATCGATTGAGATGCTAAGAATACAAGAGTATTATGATGAAAAGTGATATATAAAGTTTATATATGGAACATCAGGTGGTTACAGAATTTGAGCAACATCGTAGAGAAGTAAATATTAAGATAGGAGTTAGACAAAGATATTTATTGCCACTGCTAGTTCCTAATTTGTATATCAATGATGTGATTAATACTGTAAAGACAGACCAAATTTAGGGTTAGCGGTGGAAGGACAAAAGATTAGTACACTTCCAGTTGCAGGTGATATAGCAGTATTAGCTTCTAGAAAACAGGAATTTAAATACATAAGCTTGATAGGACGTAGTAACTTTGCTGATCGAATAGTAACTACTTCGTCACACGTACAACTGACCTATCTGTCCACCAGCTGTTACGAAGGACACGAGTAGGTATAAGTGTTTCGTCACTTGAATGATGGGCGATAAAATAACACGGCTGCCAAACTGGCAACTGTTCTCTATCATTGACGGCTCGTTAAGTGGGGTACTTTTTTTCTTTTACACCCCTTACGTTACAATGGTATCACAAGATACACTCTACACTGCCTAGTGTATACAATGAATATTATTAAATCAATCGCTATTCTAAATACTGGTTTAACTGAAATACGTTAGTTTTAACTAAAATTATCAAACAACTTTAGTTTTGTGAAATCCTACAATCTACGCCGTAAACGACATCTGTAGTTCAATGCTACAATACTGACCACCATAAACTTCTTTGTTTGACTAGGTAAAATTGGTAAAATTAAGTACAGAGGATTTTTAAAATCAGATTTTTACGGTAACTTATAGGTACCTACATATTATGTTTCGTGCAAATGAATCGATATATAGATAAGCTTAACAGCAATTGCAAATATAGCGGTCTGTTTTCGACCCCTCCTGAGGGAATTCCTAGCGATAGCGGGACACGTGTACAGAGAAAATTAGATTCAATGTTACAGCATTTGTTTCAAAAATTTTCGAGATCATTCTTCTCCCCCATGGCCGTTTCCTATTCACCACAGTAATTCCAAAATTTTACCGAATCTGCAGATAAAGCTTTAAAGAAGCACCATAACTGTGCAAGGTCAATCAAATATTTATCCAAAACTTCCTTTAGCAACATCGTTGTTAAATGTCAATTATTGTTTTCTGCTTCAATTAAATTAGCATCAACTACATACCCAATAAAAGCTTTCAAATTATTATTAACCGAATGAAATTGGTTCAGTGGAAGTATTACTATTCATGGGTGTGTGAGGGGTGAAGAGAAGAATTGGGGAGGATTTTAATGTTAGAACTGCAACTTTCGTTGTAATATAGACACAAGTATTAATAATTGACCAATCGATAGCTAAAATTGATCGGCAGCGCGGCAAAGACAATGAAATTTGTAGTCACAACTTGTATCCGTGTTCAACAGAGCAGAGAACTGATAAGTTACGGAAATTGAGTCGATATCGATTCCTCGTGGGCAAAAACAAGAGAAATAAGTATGCGCCAACTACCAATAGATTGATAGTGTTACAGGAACTGGAATTGCAAAAGATAAACAACTAATAAAGTACTTACGACTTTACGGAGAGAGGAAAATGAAATGTAGCGTTCAATTTACTGTTATCGCTTGTTGAAATTTTACTATAGATATACTTATTAAAGCGGTTGTGTAGTTGAAAATTTACCAACATGGTCATTCTCTCGAACTTTTTTTAGATTAAATTATCTGGGAGATAATAAATTAAACATACGACAATTGTCTAAATGATGAGACCGCTGCTATGAATGTGGAGGGGGATAGGGGGAGGTTCAAGGACTTCATCCTATTTTAATAATAAAGGAAGGTGGGGGGGATCCAAGTATTTTATCGCTACTGATAAAAAATGGGGGCGGTGATGAGCTAGCTGGGGAGATACGAGGCTAAAGGAGAAAAT
Source organism: Agrilus planipennis (assembly GCF_000699045.2). Classification (NCBI taxonomy): domain Eukaryota; kingdom Metazoa; phylum Arthropoda; class Insecta; order Coleoptera; family Buprestidae; genus Agrilus; species Agrilus planipennis. The sequence goes on from NW_020438922.1 coordinate 1,031,325, forward strand.
GTTTTTAGTGTCACTTATTATCATACAGTGCAGGTTAAGTGTCAAATAAGCGCCCTCCCACACCCCTACCCACCCTCGGCGGGCATTACTTATCATACATAAAATTATAAATTTATCCTTACACTAAATTTAAAAGAAAAAAAAATTTTTTTAGACCCATTCTCTGCGCCTCCACCCTGTCAATCCCATCTTTCACCATCTTTTGGGGTTGTTTCAGGTTAACCCTAAATAAACGGCGCTGAATTGTATAAATCGCCTTGTAATTTATAAAAGGCAGACTGACCCATCATTTTCATTGGATTGAAGGAAAACAGTAAAATTTCCCACAATAACATAACTTGCTGCCATAAAACAACGATTGTTGAATAAGTTTATACGGCATAGTGAACGCCATCTGTAGCTACTTACTGTGGGACACACCTTTCAGTAGAAGTATCGCATAATATTTGTGCTTAAACATCAAAGCAGTTACTTTTTTAAGTTGTCTTTATATTTATCAAAATAATTAGCTACCCAATTAAAAGGGCTAACATTTTAATGTAATTTCATGCTAATCTTAATCCTATTGCGGCTGCCTTGGAATGATTTTTTTTTATGCCTCATTAACCTTTTTCTGTGTCACCCTCGGGTTTGTTTTCGTTCTTGACGTGATCTGGAAAATGTCCTCGTTGACCCAATTTATATTATTTATAAAAGTTCTCAAATTACACCCTGATAAAGTTCCACCCAAAGGATAACTGATAGAATTGAATCATACCTAGCAAGTTTTTTTATTCAAAAACGAGGAAGCGGTTAATTAGAAGAACGATTTCAACTAGCTATTTACCGTGAATTTAATTGCAAAGTCTGGTTAAAGAGCTGCAGAATCAGGCTATAAATAAATTTACAATGAATGAGAAAAACTCAACCAGGCCAGTATGATTTCGACAAGTCGAAATGATTACACAGTCAATATTAAAGCACTTTTTTGAATTATTAAAAAGCATTATTCTTTTTTTATGCTTCTATTTTTAATTACACATAGTTTGCATGAAAAGTAACAAAAAGAAGTCACTGCGGAAAAGAAAGGGTTAGAAGTGTTCGAAATGTGGTGTTACAGGCGAATGATGAGGATACCGTGGATAGGGAAGGTTAGAAATGAAGAGGTATTAGAAAGAGTAGGACTATTTAATCAATAGTCAATAAAAAATAGATGAGATAGGTTTGTAGGACACCTTCTCAGGCATGAAGGTCTGATCAGAGACTTATTAGAGGCAGCAACGGGCGGTATAGGTAGACCTAGATTAGATTACTGTTCGGAAATAGTTAAGGATATGCATTGTTCTAGTTTTAGGGAAATGCGAAGATTAGTTCAGGATAGGAAACAGTGGAGGTGCGTGCTCAAACAGTCTTAGGACTGAGGACCTTATGATGATGATGCTTCTATTTATAAAATTGAAATAAATAAGTTCTCTTTTATTAATGATCCTAGTCCGTACATATAATCCACACATCTGGCTCATGTACAATATTTTCTGATTTTGTGTATAATGTGAGATGCGAGGAAATTTACTCCTACTATATTTTTTGTATATCACTACCTCCGCTACTCCTAAAGGTAAGTAGCTGTCGCGGGTAATTCTCATAAAAAGTCGTTTTTATGATTCACAATTCACAAAAAAACTCCTTCCGAAAGAGACCTAAACTTATTTCGGTCAAGGTCAGTAAGCCTCAAGTATTCCATTCGTCATTGAGAATATTACTAGGTACTCTTTTTTGCTAATATTATTATTTGAAATACCAAATTATTTAACTTCCGCCCTTATTTACTTTCTAATTAGTGCATTTTAAATGATACCTATTTTCCAAATTATCTTTTCGGAAGCGCTTGTTCCATATTCAATACTTTCTCCGGATTGAAACATTTTACGGTTGAACAAGACAGTCGAATACTACCGATCATTCTCAAAAAAGGCGCTATATGTCTGATAAAATTGAAGAATGTGTCTCTGCCATCGGCAACGGCATCCGGAGATAAGCTGCCGGCAACGGAAATGACATTAGCAAGCAAGGCAGTAACAAATTTAGATAGCCACGACATTTGCCACCCTCATGTTTCATTGTAACCATTGAGTCGTCGATATGTGAACACGTAGGAGTCGCTAACTATGTCATGATAAGATGCGCGCTGCCGGAAGGCACGTGCTCAATTTGCGGGAACCGTTGCTGGTAGCGGAGCCACTTCCAAAATTTAAATTTCAAATATAAACGGTCTTGTTATTTGGTAAATTCTTGATTTTTTACTGACGCAATTACCACACGCATATTGAAATGTGTGTCTATAATAAAAAAGTCTCTCGGGATAAAATATTATTTTCGTAGAAATGTGATCGGTAATAAAAAAATGAAGGTACAATTTCATTTTGAGTAGGTAAATCTGGAACACGATTGATTTGAATTTTAATACCCTTTGGTATCGAGAAAAATAACAAGACTTCAAATAAAAAATCACAGCAGGTTCGTCCGCGCCGACAAAGAAATCGATCAACGCAGAAACATCCATGCCAGGAACTCGAAGTAATTACATTAAAAATTCATTAATATATCAATATACGTTTTCGATCAATATCAATAAATAAGAAACTTTTTAAGTGCTTTCGTGACTATCACAGGATATGCATCACGAAGGTCGGGGAAATCAGAAACCACTTGTGAATTAAGAGAGGTCCTACCTATGAAATTTCCAATAAATTACAAATGATTTAAATGTTTGTATGAAAGAGAATGTCCAAAAAAAATGTATTCCTATTTAGGAAAAATTGAAATTGTCGTAGGTTACCGTAACCTAACGTCTTTTAAATGAAACTGTATGGCGTTGTATTATTTTAGGGTGGCGCCACAGTAGTAACAGGGTAAATTTCAAATAAAGCGACAAAAGTTATAAGACTAGGATAGAAAAATAAACAAGGACAAAATTACTTTGAACTACGTAAATAGTTGAGGTTTGGTATGCTGGACAGTTACCAAAAATATCAAATTTTCTAACTCGGCATACTTTAATCCGTCAACAACTGCTAAATTCATACAATACCTTTTTCCTACGCTAGCGCCCATTTGGGAGGGTTTTTGAACCGTTATTTACTGATTTTTCAACTTTTCCCCCATGTGAGATAGTTCTCGTTACCTGTACACTCCATAGTAACAAAGTAATATGAGTCGAGTTAATGCAAATTAAAGCCTTTATTCAGAAGACTTTGTTTAGAATAGTTTTTAGAGCCGTAGGTGATATTTTCAGATAAACCTGATTGAAGAAACATATTCCAGACCATAGTGCGACATGACAATAAAAAGTACCGAAAAAGAAAAGCATAACTTCTATGTTGAGTACATATTATGTCCTGTCTGTATGTACAGCAAAACTTTGCATATTTAATTTTCAAATATGTATACTTCATTTACTTTCTCTAGCGATGTGCCCCTTCCAATATCTTGGATGCGCGCTGGCAAAATCGTAGGTAGGGACAAAAAAGCTCATTATACTCTCGACTCTTGTTCGTTAAACATACTTTTTCATGCAGTACTTGCCAAAAGTTTTGTTCAATCATAAATAGTAGTGCGAGTCGAAAACAAGCGTTAAAGCCTTTAATATGTCTTCAAATATAAATAAACATCTCGTTGATATTTTCAGTAGTAAATGGTACCAACAACAGCACATTTGAGCAATGCAATTGTAGTGGATCAAATGGTCATCTTTTCCGTGCACTACTGTACGGATTATACGCTCCTCACAGGTTAAGAGTTTGGCCGAGAGTTGTCTCCTTCCTTTTCTGGCCTAGTGCTGTTCCTTTCTACTTTGCGCCGGTCAAACTGAAGGTCACATCGCTACAGAAAGTAAACGAAGTATACATAGTATGCAAAGCTCTAGCAAATCGAAATATAAATAACTTTCGGATAATAACCGAAATAATTTTCCTTGCAAAATACCTGAAAATTTTTCAAAACGATATACCTTCTACAAATAAATATAGAATTAAAAAAATATCATTGCGTCCACAATTTTTTCTTTAAGTTCATTTAATTCATCAAGTTATGTGTTTCTTAAAGAACGTCAGTACAAGAAACGGCCTTTATTGCCATTATTCTCTAGACGCCCACTTTTTAATTCCAGATTATTGCGTCGCTATTATTTGTAATGATCTCAATTTCCAACACAAAAAACGGAAGGGAGATAATGGATCCTATTAGCTGTGTGATTCAACGAAGGGAAATGAAATTCCCGGTACAATATCCTGAAGTAATTTATACGATTCTTAAAAAAAAAAGAAAAGGAAGAGCTCTTGTGCAATTTTCCAAATTTAACATTTACTTTTCTTATACCTCCGTGTTAACTCAATAACAGTCATTAATAAAGTCGCTTTTAAAGATGCTAAACGTATCATCAAGTTAACAGCCCTTGGAAGACTCTATTTTTGATCCTTAACGTTAGATCAAGAAGCATTACTTAGAAATAATAGGCTGTAAAGTCAAGGTGAAGAAGTGAATTATTTTCTACAAACTCTAGTGAAAACGCTACTGCCAAAACCTTTGTAGCATCGTGTAAAACGACGAGATGAGTGAGTTTACATTTAATAACTCAATGCATGGGTCTGTTCAAAAAGTATCGCGAATTTTGTGTTTTTTCAAAAATTATTTATTTACTCATGAATATCTATTTTGTCTCCTTCAAAGAAAACCCCTCCAGATATTATACACTTGTGTCAACGTTTTTTCCAATCCTCGAAACACTTCAAAAAATCATTTTTTGTCATCTTGGTCAGTCGGTCAATCGGTGGCTGCGGCATTATTTGTGTGTTGTTGTTGGCCTAAAATTCGCACACAAACAACAATGTGTGAGTAGGAAAAGCCAATTTTTGTCCTTCCACAAATCCTGGCGCTACTGGTCAATTGTTTCACGCAAATTGCGCATAACGTGCGGTAATATTCCTTATTGACCAGTTCTACTCTGTGGTAAGAACTCATAATGCACCACGCCTCTGCAATAGAAGAAAACTGGAAGCAAAACCTTCACATTCGACCTAACATGGCCGGCTTTTTTCGGTCTTGGCTCGTCCGGCAGCTTCCATTGAGATGATTGATCTTTGGTTTCCACGTTATAAGTATAAACCCATGATTCGTCACCAGTTATGACCCTGTGGAGTAAATTTGGGTCGTGGCGGACAGAGTCCAACAGCTTCTTAAATTAATGCGATGCTGTTGTTAGTGGAAATTGAGAAATTTTGGTACGAATTTCGCGGCGACCCGTCTCATGCCCAAATCATTGATAAAAATCGAATGGCAGGAGCCAATAAATATGTTTACATCCTCAGCAAGTTCTCTAATGGTAATTCGACGTTTTTCCAGCACTATTTTCTTCACTTCATCAATGTTTTCATCTGTTGTTGGCGTGTTCAGGCTTTCAGCACGCTCTTCGTCTTTCATATCTTTTCGGCCCTCTAAGAACATTTTGTACCACCGATAACCGTTGTTTCGGTTCAAAATAGCTTCACGGTATGTCACAGTCAACTTTCGGAATGCGTCCTCACACTTGATTTTGTTTTTCACACAAAATTTGATACAGATTCTTGGATCCATTTACTTGGAATAGGCAAAAGTCGAAGACGAGCCAAAACACGTGCAAGCAAACCAGCTGTCAAAAATTAACTAAATATTCAACATATCCGAACTGGTAGGTATAAGTGAGAAACATGAGTACCAACATAAAGCCACGAAAAAATCGACAATTGGATATACGTAACTTGCGGAAATTCAAAATCCGCGATACTTTCTGAACAGATCTCCTATATGTATGTTGTATGTACGTCCTTCTCAAATAAAATATGTATTTTGGGTATCTACTGGAGAAAAGTTCAAAACAAAAATGAATACCTTGGACTTTTGTTCAAAAGTTAAAACTTTTCATTTTGTACAAGCCATTCTAAAGGAAACAAATTTTGCGTTAACTATATGTAGTCCTTTCATGTATTTTTAGCATTACAAGCATTTTCTAGTAAAAAAAATATTGTATAAGTAATCTTTGTGCCTAATGAAATAATAATCTATAACTATTTCATTAACCCAAAATTTACAGGCTTTTTGATTTACTTTTCAAGACTAATCTTTTTAATTAAATTCCAATTTAAGTTTTTGTAGCTATAAAAGAATAATTTGAGGTTTACGTTTAGATATTCATTATTTGAAACATCAGGAAGATTACCAGAATTTCGAAAACGACAACAATAATCGGGAATGAATTAACTGAATTAACAGATCAATTGTAAACTTAAGATTACGAAAACAAAGAATATGTACCTTCTCATGAATGAACTGTAGTCCTAATTCATGGTTTATTTTGAGCATGACTACATAATTCAAATATCGAAGAAGTTTCATTCAATAAATTACAGGGTAATTCTTTGCTTCAGTAACTTAATAACATGATTGAAATGTTTCTTCAAAACGCAATTACAGACACGAAACTAGAGATATCAAACTACGTTTTATATGCGTAACTACACAAAAGGAAAAAGGTTATAAGCCTAAGGGCAAATGCGTTTACTAGAGCGTGAAGTTGTTTCTAAGGGAAAATAGCACAGAGTGTTTCCACTATCGATTTACGTTACTTTTCTCCTCTCTTTACATAAAAAATTTTCGGTTTCCCCAAAAAGGAAGGGAAATTGATACGATAAGGCATCAGGTTCCACCATTCTGTAAGTAAGATCTAAATCAGACAACGAAATTAAATTACAATTACTACATTTAGGCGATAGTAAACATAAATGTTGATAGGCGCCTTAATATTTATGTTAACACCAAAGTTTTTCGTTCAGAAGTTTTACGAAACTATAAGTACAGCCCATTTCAATTTGTTTGAATTGTGACCTTGAAGAAATCTGCGCGAAGATAAAAAGAATACACACCAGGCGTGAGCAAGACAGAAATAGTTGGAACAAGCATGAACGAGTAGAGCTCTCGATAGGCGGTCTTAGGAGATCGGCTAGAAATGTACAGTACTAGACGAAAATGTTTATCAATTTCTTAAAATGAAAATGTATATAAATTAACAATATAAAACAAAGCAAAAGTTTTATAGGTGTGTAGAACGTTAAATTAATTCACTTGTTATTATTCTTGGCTAAATATGCTTTTAAATCAAGCATATTCTTAAATTTTAACGAGGCAGTTTAAATAATTTTGCGAATGGTACTGTACACTTTTGTCTAGTTCTCGCTCGATGATCGGTAGACATCGCAGACAAATATGATTGAATTTGGAATTATGCTACGGCGCATCCTAATAAAGGGAAGGGGCATATCTCTAACTTCCTGAAACGAACAGTACATGTTTATGTTTTAGTCATGCAAGAGTGAGCCGTGTAACCAATCATCCCGCATTCTTTTAATTTTCTATATGACACTGCGTGCGACCAATAAACTCTTTGCCGGAAGACGCCAAACGCCAGCGTTGGTTTATTAAATTTTTTTAGTTCTTATCTTAGCTTTAACTTTAACACTACATTCTTAAAATAAGGGGAAAATGGGAACTGAATTAATGTTATTATTGCTTTAACGAGTAAACAGAGGTTGATTTCAAAAAATTTAATAGAAAGAAGTTAATATTAGAAAGTGAGTTAGACAAGTATGCACACTGTCACCACTACTTTTTCATCTATTTATCATGTTACAGGCGAATGATGATGATATCGTGGATAGAGAAGGTTAGAAATGAAGAGGTATTAGAATAAATAGGAGAAAGAGGACTATGGAAGTCATTAATAAATAGGCAAGATAGGTTGGTAGGACACCTTCTCAGACATGAAGGTCTAATCAGAGACATATTAGAGGCAGAAACGGAAGTTAGGAGCGGTAGAGGTAGACCTAGATTAGATTACTTTTCGCAAATAGTTAAGGATGTGAGTTATTCGAATTCGGAAATGTTAACATTAGCTCAGGATGGAAAGAGTGGAGGTGCGTGCCCAATATTACGATGATGATGATATCGAAGATGCGATAAACATAATAAAAGACAGATCCACTTTAGAAATAGTTCTACGGGGGCAAAAAATTGGTATACTTAGATTGGCAGATGATATAGCAGTAGTAGTATTTAGCAAAGAGAAGTTACAGAGGGCCTTAAATAAAATGGAAGCGATAGAGACAAAACAGTATTGTACGAAAATAAATAAAAATAAAACTAAAATACTGTTATGTAAGGGAAGAAAAAGTAGGGAAATGGTGAATATAAAGTTGATAGACTAAGCAGTAAAAGAAATCGCCAATATCTGTTATCTAGGAGGTAAGATAACTCAAGATGGAAGGAGCAGTTGAGAGATAAAACAAAGAACAGCGGAAGGTCGGGTCGCCTTTAAGGAAAAGAAGGTATTTCTATGCTCACGAACGATTAATTTAGAAATTTGAAAATGATTGTTAAAGGTGTATGTCTGGAACGTGGACAGTAGGCACAGCGGAAAAGAAAAGTTACAAGCGTTCGAAATGTAATGTTACATTCGAATGATGAGGATGCTGTGAATTAAGAAAGTTAGAAATGAGAAGTTATTAGAAAAAGAAGGAGAAGAGATGGCGTTATGGAAATCAGTAGGATATAGGCGAGATAGTTTGGTAAGACGCCTTCTCTAGCATGAACGGCTAGTTAGTAACATATAAGAAGGAAAATCAGAAGCTAAGAGGAATAGAGGTAGATCAAGACAGTATTTACTGTTCACAAATAGTTTCGGATATGGGATATTCTAATTTTAGGAAAATGCGAAGATTAGCTCAGAATAGAAAAGGGTGGAAGTGCGTGTCTAACCAGTCTCAGGACTAACGACCTTATGAGAATGATGATGATGATGATTATGTCTAAAATTGTCAAATTCACATATATCATTCGAGTCATAAAGTCTGGATTGGGACACTAATTTCCTGATCATGTAGGCGTTCCAATTCATCCTGAAGGACGAAACTCCACTGATGAAGCCTTCATTAACTATTATACCTATTTAGATTCAAATAAAATTAGAGTAGATTATACAATTTGTTTGATAAGGTGGCTACAGGATGTGCGGTGCACGGGTAATACTCCCACTTGTCTGAGGCTTTTTTGTAAGATTATAAAAAGACAACTGGGAGGGTCAGCAAACAAGGATAAGCTTCTCTAAATCGCAATATTCATCTGCTTAAAGAGACCCTTGTAATACGAGACAGGCGTTTTTCTTTTCTTTGCGAGAAATTGTTAATTTGGGGATGCCCGGAGCCGTTCGTGTAGCAAGCAGCTAATGCCTTGTCATAACGAAATGGGTAGATGTTGTTTCATCTTGACGCTTTATTATGTCGAGCACAAATAACTTGAGACAAATCCTTGTCGCCTGCTTTATATCCTTTTACTTCTATTGTCTCAACTGCAAATGGAATGTGTGTCTCTGATCGTCACTCTCTATGCAGCATCACGTCTTTGTATCATTTTTGATATACCCACTCTATCTTTTACGGGAGACTGGGGATTATGAATTTCGAGGAACTTGTCAAAATATTTGCGAAGGACGTGGGAGGAAAAAACTACAAACTGACTACGAAACACTAGAGTTTTATGTTACGGATTGGTGAACGGAAGTACATAAAAAAATGATATGGAGCTGTGACATTGACATTTATAAATTTATAATTTAAATACAGAACTTGTTCACTGCTAGTACAAAAAAATGTTTATATGACAATATTAGAGGAGGCAGACTGAGTTCTCGACATTAAATATCTTTATGGATCATCTTATGACATATTGGTAACACATTTTTTGTTTCTTAACCAAAAATTACAGTAAAAGCTCTTTATTCGCGGGGTATACGTTCCATAAATATGTCGTGAATACAGAAACCGTGGATATGGAATGGTAATTAATATGAAATCGTAAGGGATACGTTCTAAGGTTCCAAAATAAAACCAATATGTATCAAAATAAAATCAATGTATTGATAAATTCGCAATTAAAATTAATCGTTACAATCAGCTTTAGACAAGGGTTTAAAAAATTTAGTGATTTTTTCTTGTTTTGAATTTTGAAATTAGTACACTCGGTTACATCTTCAATAAAAGTCGCCTCGTCACGAGCCAACAGTACTTAAAAGATACCGATACGTTGAAAAATAACACCGAATTCTTTTTTGTTTACTCGGTTACATCTTTTATAAAAATTGCCTCGGCACGTACATACTCAAAAGATGCCGATACATTAAGGAGATTCAGTAGTACATGCACCGTAGAGTAAAAACATGCTTATTGGTTCTAGATATCATAAGTTTAATGTTTGGAACAGATGTTTGAAATTTTGTAGAAAGATGGATAAAGCTTTGTTCTAAAACTTGTCGAAGGCCATTTTTTAATTTTTCAATTTCTATTGAAAATACGTGTCCTACAAGAAGCATCAACTTTAAGCAGTTGTAAAAGCTTTTATTGACCATATTATTGAAAACAAAAAACGTATCGAGTTAGTATGAACCTCTGTCTGTTGCTATATAAAAAATCAAACATTTATCTCACAGCATTAAATCACAATTTTTAGAATAGAAACCCATGTTTTCAGAAAAATTCACACTAGGTACGAGCGGTCTACTGCGGCCAATTCCCTTATTAAATGACACCGAATCCTTTTCTGTTTACCGATTGCATCCGCGAATAATGATGTTTTTAACCGCGAATACAAGAACTGGGTTGCAATTTTTTCACCCGCGAATAAGGAAACCGTAAATAAGGAACTTTTACTGTATTATAACAAGTACATACGTGCATACATATGTAATGGAATGATCATTACACAGGGTAATCCATTAAGCGCATCTTGCTCTCTGGCGGTCTTGCCGTTGAAATTGGAAGAAAATGTTTCCAATAAAAAATGTCTGTTCAAATTATCTATCTACGGAAAATCATTTCAGAGATGGCCGACTTCCGGTTTATTAAATATGTACCTAACATGCCTAAAATCGAAAGAAAATTTAATTTTGCAACCGACGATGTCAAAATTAACATAGTTTTCCATTTGAAAAAAAGTAGTTATTGATATTTGAAACGTTTTAAATTTGAACATTACTAGTTTAATGATTTAATGTACTTTGAAACAAATTTTTAGATGGGAAACCAAGTGCGTTTCATGCACTTTTCAACTGCGACGTCAAATGTTTTAGAAATTACTAAATAACTCCAAAAAAATACCGCTCAGATAAAAACTGAACATCAAAATCAATGCTGAATTCAAAAATGTAATAATATACAGGGTGTTCCGTTTAAAATAAGGCAGCTGATGTATACTTCTGGTATATCCGGAAGTCCGCCATCTCTAAAATTATTTTTCGCAGATGCATCATATGACCAGGAACATTTTTTATTGGAAACATTTTCTTCTACTTTCAATGGCATGACCGCCAGAGAGCAAGGCGCGCTTAATAGACTACCCTGTATACATATACCGCGGTGTTCTGAATATGCATGACTCTTTATGGAATCAGCTAACTATTAAGACATTTACGTAAAAGATAGAACTGGATTTTATGATTATCTTCGACAAAATCCCTGATGTTTTGGCCTGTGTGTAAATGTCAATATCTGGTCGCAGAGTCATAGATTGCTAGGCGGAATTAGGTTACGATAGGGAACAGTTTCCCTGATGTTAATTGCCACGTACCGTATAAATAATCATATTTGGAAGGCTTTTTTATTTAAATATTCTTTTGACTTCTGGAAAAAAGCTCGATTTTAAATGGGTAATTTTAGTACGAATTTTATACTAAACTACCGACCCGTGTCGATACCTAATTAACTCATCCATCATCCAAACAGCGCTTTACAAATATATTAAGACTTCGAACTAAAAACTTATTTTGACACATTAAAATAAAATACAGCCTATGCTACACAGGGGTAGTACCTACAGCTTTCAAATAATAATTTCAGGCATCCATTTTGTATAATTACTGAAAGTATGGCACCCGTCATTGGATGCCAAATTGTTTTCTTTACTATATTGGATTAGGTTATGGTTTGGTTTGTTCGGGTTGCGTGAGTTTCTTTTGTAATATTCGATATTTCAGCTCCACACTTTGCTAGAGTTGTGCAAGGTCATTCCTCTCTTATTCACCCACTTTCTGCCTTCTCAGATAGTCCGTGAGGGTTCCTCATTTACCTATCTCATGTTAGAAATTGGAGTGCTAGATTTATAAGCATTTAAGGGGTGCCACAGAGTATAACAACTAAATCTAAACATCTTTTGAATTTAATTATACAACTACTAAAACCTATCTTGAAAAAGTCCCATATGAAAAGGCGAAGGGTGGGTTGAATTTTTCTAAAAATTTTTTTTGGTAAGTTTACATACAACCACTCTCAAAAACACTCCATGACAATGCCTCAATGGTGGTGTGGAAATTTGCCTTAATAAAATTATCCGCATAATGCTCATTTACCAACTAATGTTTAAGTAACTTACATTTTTTCTATTTAGCCTAAACATTATGTGTAATAAATACTAAATTGTTTATGTTTATCTAACACATTTGATTATCGGTAATGTTTACATTCTTTCATCGCACTACGCTTTTCGGTAAACACCTATGTTGCCAATTCACGCACAGGACCGGCTTATCCTTAGCAATGCTGCAGAACTCAGCGTCCAATTATTTATTGCGTCTAGATTACACCCTCCAAAGCTCGGCACTTATTTCTGTAACACCCTGTATAAAAAGCGCCACTAGTAACATTAACAACTTGAACGACTATTTTGCTGTCGCTGTTTCGTTTTAAAACGACAAAAATGCATCGTTATGAAGCTTCTTACAGTGAATTCTCTTTCCGACGATGTGCCAATAAAACTTTAATAGACACTCACTTTGCCGTCATTAGATGCCGTCGCACACAAGGTGTTATGCCAGATATAAACTTAACCGCTCGTGTCATTTACGATGAACTTGGATTTAAGTGGTGTATGAAACACAAAATTAAGGTCGAAGCTTTAAAGACGATAACCAACGAATGAGATCATGCGTTCACCATGACGAATTGCTATCTTGTGCAAAAGGGTGAAGCGAGAAATAATCAAGCCTTTATGATTATAATGAAATATCAAGTAAATTCTGGCAAAATAATTGATGAGTTCACGTAAAAGAAATATGTCTAGATTAACCTAATAATCCTTACAAAGTACTCTCCTTCAAAGTGCATGCGTTTTAGTTATTTACTTCATCAATCAAAATCAAGTCAAGTAACTGCATTTTAAATATTTGGAAAATCAAGTAGGTGGTTTATAGAGGCGACAGGATTTTTTCAAGACTACTTTTAATGTTTTTTATTAATCATTTTGCAGTATTGCAAAATTTTTCAAAATCGTTACGAAAATGGTCAGAGCTTTTCATAGATTGTCAATTTATCCTAGTGGCAATAGTAAAAAAAAGTTTGATTATTTTATTCTTCCCACTTAGCCTACTCCGAAACTAGGGCCTAGTGCATTTTTCGAGTGCAAAATTAAAATTATAAGACCGGGTCTTATATTCTGAAAAACACCGTAGCTTCTAGAACGTTTAATTAAATGATTGAATTGAATCATACTCTTACTTTCAAATTTCAGGGTGTTTTCATTTAATCAGGATCTTTAATTAAAAGTCAGCAATTTTGGGATCAAACAACTGGAAAATACTGAGCAGGTTTATACCTCTTTATACTCAGTATTCACCCCGACTGGTATACTCTAAAAATCCTTCAAACACCGCGGTAAACGCCATCTGTAATACACTCCTGCATGTAGTGGAATGCAATATGTTCAAGAATCCAAGTCCATTTATCTACGTGCTGAATTGAATCCACGGCGTAGCTAACCATATCACAGTATAAAGATTCTGTACAGTAGATTCACTTCCCAACTACGCTCATACATCCCTCTCCTGCTGACGCTTCACGCCTTTATCTACGAGTTCCCCGCCAAGCAGGGGCAAGCTTGTACAGGGTGTCATCGTAAAACCACAGTAACAAACACATTTTGTATCTAAAATTTCAGCAAAGTTATTGAACCATCCCCGCCTATGACAGTTCAGCGTACATAAAATTATTTTAAGATAACCTGCAAAAAAAGTCGGTCTTTTTAGGCAGATCAAAGGAGTGAACCCACTGTATAAAATCTTTATACTGACAGGAACGTTACCAAAATCAACCAAAGAAGAAAGCTTCGACAGAACACAGACTGACTCTTTCTGCTACCTTGAGACAGTGTTTTATGATATTCTACAAACGGCGCAGTAAACGCCATCTGTAGTACAATGCTACATTTAGTGGAATTCAATATGTTCAACAAGATTCATTTACATAGCCGGATACCTACTTGCTGAACTGAATCCACTGCGTAGCTTAGTATATCAGTGATAAGCACATTACTAAAACCAAACCGAGCGGTGTGGCCTAGAGGACTATTGCTTAGCATTTTAGAGGATGCCGGTTCGATTCCGGGTGCGTCTGCCTTGATCCAAGTTTCTCTGTGGTTTCCTTGGATCACTTAGGTAAATGCTGGGGCAGTAATATACTGCAGATAATCTTTCACTCTCTTCTGTCTTCATTTCGTCAGTCCCAACTTTCTCACCCTAACCACCACCCACCCATACCCACAATTCCTGAAAGGAGGCTGAAGAGGGCCCTCCGTCCTACCTTCCCACGTAGTCTGGAGGAACAGCCCGCCTACTAGCACTACTAGCTGGTAGAAATAAAACACCCAACAGTTTTTTTTTACCAAATCTGAACAAAAGTACAGCTGCAGTTGTATGCTGTCGAAGTTGTCTGCGACGTGTTGATGAGATCCAATCCCGTTCCGCATCTGGCAGTTTCAACAGAATACTCACCATCATGAATTTTTTTGTTCGGTTCACTTTAACCCTAAAATTTTGACGTTTACAGTATTATTTGAGCAAAGGCTCTCGTAAGTAGCATGCATGCACCATTTAAATTTGGACGGGCTGAACTAGTCGAATGGTATTTTTCATTGTTCATCCTTCCTCTGACCGAAATAGCTTTGGGTCCCTTCCTTCCTTAATTTAAAAGGAGGTCTCAAGGTTATGAAAACAGGGTTACAAAACACAAATGGTCAGTCACTATTCATCCCACGTTTAGGCGTAATACGTGGTATCCATTCTAATCTTCAAGTTCAGTATTGATCGGCCGAACAAAAGTCCGTGAATTTCACCAATAGCCCTCCATCAAGGAGAAATAGGATCAAAGGTATGTCGACGTTTATTAGACTTTTTTTTTTTTTGATTCGTACTATAAAGAACGACTTTTAAAGTAACTATAAAACAATCGCGAAGTCATCAGCTTTTTTTGGGATACCCACAAAACACATAGTAAAAAGTTCAGAAATTCTTTACTGAAGTCACGTCTATTTGTGCTAGACTTTTTCGATTTTCTTTTTGTTTATCTTTCTGTCAATTAATCATAAAAATAAATGGTTATTTGTGTTTTTATAAAGCGCCCGGGAATCATAAGGTTACAGTCTGGAGGAACGCCATAACGAAAATAGAAGTGCTGTTGCTCTAGGTTCTTTAATGACCAACGATTGAGACTTTTACTATTTGAAATGTAATTTGCATTTTACTGTCACGGATCCTCCAGTTCATTGTTTTATAAATATCAGTTGGGGAAAAAGCTGTAGCATCGAGCGAGTTTAGAAGTCGGGCCCGCCTGCGCAGAAGACAACCACCGATACCACTTGACCATTGCCGTTACTTGAAAAATTGTGATTACACATGTTTTTAGCTCACCTAAATATAAGAATAAATCTACTACGCTTGCGTAAAAGATTAAAATAACAACGACCTTTCACATCAGGAAAAACGACATTTAAAATGAGCACACTATTACGAATTTAATGATCATTTTAAAATGAAATGCTTAATAAGTGTTTGGGGTAGTTACGCACATACACACGACCCCCTCCACCACCAATTGTCACATTTCGCCACGTAACTCAACGATCTCCTTCCACCTTGCGGCGTTACAATATACGGTGCCTCAGTTCAAGGATATTGATAAATAATCCTCAAAGTGATTATTTCCTTGTGCTCCAAAAAGGATCGAGATATCAAGTCGGTTTATTTAATTAAATAAGGGTTCAAGCTACCTTCCTTTAATAATTATGAGAAGTGACGAATTAATTGTTACAAAAGACACCCTCGTAAAATCGATCGCATCCCCACCTTATTGGCATTTGTGAAGTGTCCTTGTTGGAGAATGATGACTGAATATCTTTATAGAGACAAAGAGGCTTACATTTATTATTCTCGCAATTGAAAACGAAATCAACTGTTAATAAACTTATTTGGGGTAAACCTTCAACACCTTAAAAAAGCAGTCTGAACAATCGGATATTATTACTTTACTAAACGACTTCTCAAAGCGATTTTTAAAGCCGTTTTTTGAAGATTATTAAGACATCAACTGGAAAATAACGTATTATGAATGAGAATCTAAGCCTCGGAAACGCAATCGCTGGTTTAAAACATCATTTTGTTTTCCTTTCCAATCAAATTCCCCGAGCGTCAAGCTAGTCTTTTCCTTCGTTTACTGTTTTTTGTTGAGGGTTTTTATTGCTATAGACTTCATTTAATCAGGATCTTTAATTAAAAGTCAGCAATTTTGGGATCAAACAACTGGAAAATACTGAGCAGGTTTATACCTCTTTATACTCAGTATTCACCCCGACTGGTATACTCTAAAAATCCTTCAAACACCGCGGTAAACGCCATCTGTAATACACTCCTGCATGTAGTGGAATGCAATATGTTCAAGAATCCAAGTCCATTTATCTACGTGCTGAATTGAATCCACGGNTCAGTCGCTTTAGAAATTATATGGGACATCTCACTATTTTTCTATTAAAAAAAGACCTACCTCTTTGAATACAAATTTTCAACTGCATATTTTCTAAACTTTGATAGGTTATGTTTTCTGAAACATTTACAAAAAACAAATACCACCATACCAGTCATTTTAGTCACTGTCACCATGAACTTTTTCGATACATTTAATTTTTATCAATATGGAAAGATAGTTAAGGACGTGGGATGTTCTAGTTTTAGAGAAATACGAAGATTAGCGCAGTATTTAGCAAAATTGATCTAAATAGTATGGAATCAATAAATCGTACTCGTAGGTTACAGCTGAGGGACTTCAATGAATCTTTTAAGAGTGTGTGCAAAATTTGAGAATTTATGACAGTCGGAGAGACCAAAATTAGTTGGTATACAGCTTCTGTTCATTGTTTATTCACACGATTAAGTTCATACAGTTTACTAATACCTAAACGGGAAGGAATTTATTCCTTAAAAAGAAAGTTAATGTCTCCGACTGTTATCATATTTGATTGATTTTCCACAGATTTTTGATTTACTTTGATACTCAAATGTTGTTTCTGTCCTTTTAGTAATTGGGTTTTTATTTTTTTTTAAATGTTGGTTATATTATTACTTTCATCTTCGTAAATACACACACCTTTATTATAAAAATAATGCGACTCTATCATTACCCAGTAGGTACGTAAGCATCAAGGGATTTACAACTGACTCAAATAGATTCGCGTAAATAAATAACGTAGTATGTGGTAATGTACATGCAACCGTTTCTTTCTATTAATCAAGAACATGGCACATGGCCTGTACCTGTACCTACCGTGCCATAACATGAATTTAAAAATTAGATAAATTTTCCAACTAAAACGAATGTCTGACGTTTGTAAGGTGTTATATATGGCTTTATTTTGTTTCAGAGAAAACGAAACAGTGAACATTGGGGAATACCAGATGCTCGAGAGTAGTGGGCCGCCCCTCTCGTCGGGGCCATGCGCGATCTAAGCGGCCCGGTGCTCGACGAACTGACACGTTCCCAAAAGCCTCATATTAATGACCACCCTTTACTCCAGGCTGACGGTGAGTGCTCGTTCAATAAATTAATGATTTCTCATCTATTTGCATTGCACAAATAACGTCAGGGAATGCGGGCAGGCTACAACGTTTGATTGAATGTGGTCAATTTTAACAATAGACCCTCGACGCAAAACCTCCACTGAATCATGTTCAAATAGATCGCAATCCTCTGCGAAGTATTAATCAAAAGGGCACTATCCTCTACAGAATAACCTTCTCTCTTACAGGACACTAAGTAGGAATATTCATTTGAAGATTATTTACGAGCTCTACTCCACCATTAGGTCTCTCTATTATCATTTTCAGATATATTTATTTTCAAGTCAGGCAATTATGTATAATCATCACTATCTCTTCACTATAAAGTATAAAACAAAGTCGCTTCCCGCTGTCTGTCCTTATGTTAGCTTAGATCTTTAAATCTACGTAACGTATTTTGATGCGGTTTTTTTCAGTGGATACAGTGATTCAAGAGGAAAGTTTACATCTATAATACATGCATAATATAGTAGAGAAACACTGATAATTTTAGAGGTTTCCAACGTGATGTCGTAAAACACATTTTTTTGCGCTTACATTGCAAACGCTGGCTGAACCTTACGAGATAGATCAAAATAATGTACTACAATATTGTACATCTTAAAAGGGTCTACAAAAAAGTCCGTGATGGTATATGTCTATCTCTTAGAAATAACCCACAATAACCATTTTTTATTCTTTACTTTTTATGAGAAGTAATGACTTATTTACGAAACGATTTTAAGCAACACGGCATTAATTCTTACCCAATTAAGTACCTTAAATACATTGTGCATTAATATAGATCAATATGGCCCTTTACAGCATGTAACTTAAATGAATATTTTCGAAGATATTACAGACCGAGAGGCCGGTTTGTATTGTCTAATGACAAAAAAACTGTGAATGTTGTATACAAAGACATTCTGTAGTATATTTAATGTGTTCAGGGGTTGTCTATTTAAGATTTCCCCTCTCGATAATAATCTAAACAAAACAAAAATATATTTAGTATCAGCATTACACCTGTGCGAAGCTGGGGCGGGTCGCCAGTGTTATATATAAAAGAAATTATGAGTGCTGTAAGCACAGGGCAAAGTGGTATTACGTAGTTAGTATCAGCAAATTCTTATGCTGAAGTGTACAATGTGTTGCATACCTACTTACAAACAATTCCATTAAATTTAATTTTAAACACAAATAAAGTGATTAAACAAATTGTTCACAAAAGTGAATTTCGACCACTCGAAGCAATCGTGCTAACAGTTTCGAGCACAATGACTGATAGGGGTGAAGAATTTGTGGGAATAATAAAAAGACTTACTGTGCAGTCCAAGCTTTTCTCTCAGGGTAGCTGTGTGGAACACGACGTCTCCAGCAGGTTAGCCGAATCCAGCTGCAACCAAATTCAATAATTACATTCACGAATACCCGTTACATAATTTGTTGACAAATTTAAAAACTTTTTAAATGAAACACTGGTATGATAAGTTAACGTTCGTTATATATAGTAATTTGATGTCAGCAAACGTAACAACTCAGGGGTACCAACAAAAAAAAGCATTGGATACCTTTTATCCAGAAAAACAAAAAAATACTGTTCCCGAGGGAAGAGAAAAACTAGTAGTAATAATAACGATTCAATTTCAAAATTTCAAGGCATTGATAAAATAGAAAAAAATTAGAACCTATATGTGCATGTTATAGAAGAACGCTTTCCAATATTTCAACCCCAATCGCCTAGATATGTGTAGTATAATTGAAAACAGTCTTTAATTAATCAATCGTGGAAGATTTCTGAAATACTTCCCCTATAATATTTTTCGCCGTTTAACGTTTTCTCTTAGTAACGAACAGAGAAATGAAATTCTGTTCTGATGTTGACCGTTCATAATACGAAATTACTACAGCCTTTATGGCTTTAATAAACGAAGAAACAAAAACAAATACGTTACTCGAGTAGCGCAATGAAAATTAATGCCGACAAACAAACGTCTTTAATCGCTTGGAGAACAAGAATTTTAGTGATTTAAAAGTTTTTGAATCAACGATACTTCAAATTCATGAAAATTACTTCAAATCCCTATTACTTATGATATTTTATAAACGTATCCTACCACTTATTGCAACGTCATGCGCAAGTTTGAATAGTTTTGAATGCGCAAAAGAAAGCAATAGCGGTACAGTGCAATGACAGAACAAGTGTATTTTACCTGGATTATGTCTGATTAGTATTCCCGAAAAATAAGGGAAGAAGGTACATGAAAAAGATATAGAATGAGCCACCTCGCACCACTCAGAGATATATACGAACATGAGTAGGGTTGCCACCTTTTCAGGCTTTACATAAAGTATTTCTCGACTAAAAGGTTAAAAAAAAAAGTACTCAGCATAAAAATAAAGTATTTAATTTTTTGTTTTTAAAAACATATTTTTTGTTACACCTAGCAGCCAGTAACAAATTGCTGTCGCTCTTAAATACATTAATAGCCTCTAAACATAACAAACAAAGATTTAAGTAAACTCAAAGTTCATTTTTAATTAGTTTTAATGAAACTTTATTCCTGTCGTCCCGTCACTTTGCGTTCATAACAGAGAATACTCTTTGTGTAAATGCTGATGTGGCCGGAACTGATAGCAAAAGTGACACTACTTTGAACAGATTTGGGAAATCAGGTTGTTCCGTAAATATGGCTTGCCATTTTTCTGTGCAATATTATTGATGTAAAAATACTCTGAATTTAGAATAATCGCTTACAAAATTACGATGTTTACTTAAGGCCTTAATAAAGTATTTTTGCGTACTTTATGTGTCTTGTAAAATATAACGTACACACAGTTTACAATAAAGTACGCGTGGCAACCCTAAACATGAGTGTAATGACTTTTCCGAAAACCCGAACTGCTCCGAAAATGATGACGCGTGATGAGGCTAGACCATTTGGCCATATTGTAGCATTAGAAATCGCGAATTCCGGCGCGGTAGATCCACGTTCCAGCCACAGGACTATTTTGAGAAAAGTCAAGTTTGATGCTTTGTACGTGAAAACACGGAGAAAAAGAATTTTCTTAGAAATGAAACTCAGTTAGGTCGATTTTTTACCGCCGAAAACCCCTACATTCTAAATTTCATCGAAATCGTTGGAGCAGTTTTTGGAAACGCGATTACAAAGAAACATATATTGTTCGTAAAACAGTAAAGGGATAGGAAACTGCTCACTTCTTTGTACACATACGACGTCTGTTCAAAAAGTATCGCGAATTTTGAATTTGTGGAAGAACAAAAATTGGGTTTTGCACCATGTCACACAACGTTGCTTGTGCGCGAATTTGTGACCAAAAACAACAAACTAATAATGCCGCAGCAACCGTATTCCCATGATATCTCCCCCTGCGACTTTTTTTTGTTCCCGAAACTGAAGAGGCCCATGAAAGGACGACGCTACGTTGCGGTTGAGGAGATAAAGACGGCATCAAAGGCGGAACTGAACAAGATCACAAAAGAATTTTTGAACTGCTTCGAGGATTGGAAGAAACTTTGGCAGAAGTGTATAATATCTGGTGGGGACTACTTTGAGGGGGACAAAATAGATATTCATAAATACATAAATCATTTTTGATAAAACACAAAATTGGCGACACTTTTTGAACAAACCTCGTATACATCAAAGTTTTTCGGTTTCCATTACCGATAACAAATATTATTTTGAAACAAGACAATAGAAACACTGAGCTAAAAACTACGACCGAGCATATATCTACACGTCGTAGACACGTAAATCAAATTAATAAAGAACATAAAGTTCTACTTGGTCAGTAATTTATATAAACGGCCGGACGTGGATGACAAACTA
The DNA here is from genome assembly GCF_000699045.2 of Agrilus planipennis. Taxonomy (NCBI): domain Eukaryota; kingdom Metazoa; phylum Arthropoda; class Insecta; order Coleoptera; family Buprestidae; genus Agrilus; species Agrilus planipennis. The sequence goes on from NW_020438922.1 coordinate 1,053,150, forward strand.
AAAAATTCCGAATGGAAAACGACTTGGCCCCTTTTTGTCCTTTTTTTCATCTACGTTTTAGTAGTAGGAATTTTCTCTACAATATTCTCGTTTCTTGCCGGTATTTTGTTAAGAGTAGGTACATTGCGTCTTACTAAATAGCAATAGTAATTAATCAAATAAATGTACGATGCATGCAACCGCGCATTACAGTTTTCATCGTTCAGAATTTAGGTCAGGAGGTTGGGAGTTGCTCTCAGGAAAAGCCATAACGGGGTGTAGTGCCTAATTGTGTATTCCTTGCAACACAGTTAGCAAGCAGGCAGGCTACTTCAGTCGCACGAAATCCTGACAAAGTGTACGTATTTATTTCACATGAAGCAATCATAAATGGGTACCCAATACTTACCGAAGATGTGGGTTATTTTCTGTACAATTAATTTCCGCGTTCAGTTCGCTTCTTAGTTCCGCAACGTGATAGATACAATCTGTAATTTCAGTTGTAATGTTCAACGTTTCCGACTGCTATTGCATAAACAACAATGTGAACCGTTTTCCAAAACCAACGTCTCAAAATACCGCGGAAATTATTTGGTCGCTTTTTAGCGCCGGTGCACACTTGCGGCAATCGCCGCTGCGGCACCGCAATTGCGGCTTAAAGTACTAACAGGTAAATGGGTTAATGCACATTCATCTGCGCGCCGCCGCGGGGCCGCGCGTCCAAATGGCGACCGTTTTGAACCGCAGGTCCCTACGGAACCGTGGCGGCACCGCTGCCGCTATTGCGGTTTTGTAGTACTCGTTTGTATATCGGCTGGTACACACTTGCGGCAAATTGACGCAAAAAAGGATGGCTGCTACTAGAACTTCTGAAGATTTGGATATAGAATTATTCATTGATGCAGTAAAGGGGTTGGTTCCCAGAGATATGGGATATTTCCTCAGAAATATACCTATACCATGAAAGAGTCAAAAACAGGTCTGCATGGATTATAATCTGTGAAATGTTTTCCGATGGATTTTTGGAGCTGGATGACAAGGAGAAAACATTTCTAGTGGGATTATGGAGACTCTTAATCTGGTATCTTTTGCGATCTTATCCTATCAGAAACTTTTGCTGTTAATTCATCAGATGAAGCAACACTCCTTCGAAAGTAGTTGAAAAATTAGTCAGGATTCTCCCTTAAATACGAAAACGACGTTACAAATGTGCCCC
>NW_020438922.1:1055200-1063123 GCF_000699045.2 Agrilus planipennis
TATTTAATAAAATATATTTAATGAAATGCACCAAAGAAATTTTTCTTTTCTCTGTTATAAATATGATACCGAAAATGCATAAAGTCTAGGAATTGTACACAATTCCTAGGAAATGTATACAATTCTGAGGTAATCTATAAAATATTGTTTCAAAGATTTTTTAATACACACATATCCTGGGAAATGTATACATTTCCTAGGAATTGTATGAAATTCCGATATTGTACTAGGAAATGTATAAAACTAATGCTTTCTGACAATAAAATGAATAAAACACGTCAGTAAACTGAGAATCAGAGTTTACTTTTCCATATATATATATGTAAAAATGATCAGCATTATCACCTCTACACCATACTGAAAATTCAAGGTCATCCTGTTTGCTGAAACAAAGATAACCTTGCCACATTATTCTAACATCTAATATATCAGCCAGCCTCCGTCTGGCAGAGGTATTGAAGAAGCTTCAATCTGTCATAAATCTCCCTAACCAAACAATGACGTCGTTAATGGATATAGGTACATCTCCAAACAGCCTGGCATATTATTGCCTATTTAGTATTACCTGTAATACATTTTCGATTGCTATTTAGGAAATATATAGATTTCCTAGGAAATGTGTCTAATATAATTTATTTGAAACATTTCCGGGCGATTTTAGGAATTATATACATTTCCTAGGAATTGTATACTATAACGGATTTCATACATTTCCGGTAACATATATACCAGATATACAAAAACATTTCCGAAAATTTAAATTCTTATGTCATGTCAAACGATAGCTTAAATCCAACACTTCTGCTGTTGGAGGAAGCAATTTTCCCGACCCTTCCCCATTTATTTCGCATCATTTACTGATAGCAGGCTGAATGTTCAATTTCAGAAAATAATATATTAAGTCCATCCGAACAACGTCGTCACGCAAAACACATTTGTCTCTACGATGAGCCTGAGGGTTTTGAAATGACCATTTAAACATCTCAGATGTTTTGGATTACGTAGCGTAGATTCCGTAACTTGTCAACAAAAAAGTAATAATTCTGTAGACTGAATATACTGACCTACATATAGTTCATTCATATTTTGTAGAGGGGGGAATTAAAAACATAATTACTTCATATTATTTAGTGCCCGTTTTGTTGGAGAGTTGCTAACTGTAAAAGTAATAACGGTATTTATTTTGTAGCATGTCCTTACTTACATATATATACAAAAATCTCTGTGTGCAAAAATAGTAACTTTTATTGTAGATATTTCATGGCGGTCAACCGTCCCGCATTCTGGGAGACCGTCCCGCAATGGCGACTGTCACCCTGAATTTCAATAAATAACTAATAAAATAGCCTGCACAACGTCTAATCCATCCTACATGTCTCGCATTCCTGTATTATTATATTCTTGGTATGCAAGGCAAAGAAAAGTATGGAAAGAGCGAATATAAAGATAGGAGACGGAAAATTAGAAGAAGTGGCCTTTTTTAGGTATCTAGGAAGTCAGATATGTCAGAACGGAAAGAGTAGTACGGATATCAAGCTGAGGATATCGCAGGGTCGAGTAGCATTCAATAAAATGAAGTCAATTCTATGTTCTATGCTCGCGAACGGTTAATTTAGAAATTCGAAAAAGGTTGTTAAAGGTGTATGTTTGGAGCACGGCGTTGTACGGGTGTGAAACATGGACAGTGGGAGCGGCGGAAAAGAAAAGGTTAGAAGCGTTCGAAATGTGGTGTTACGGGCGGATGATGAGGATATCGTGGGTAGAAAAGGTTAGAAATGAAGATGAAGGTATTAGAAAGAATAGGAGAACAGAGGACTCTATGGAAGTCAATAAAAAATAGGCGAGATAGGTTGGTAGGACACCTTCTCAGGCATGAAGGTCTAGTCAGAGACATATTAGAGGCAGAGACAGGAGTTAGGAGGGGTAGAGGTAGACCTAGATTAAATGACTGTTCGCAAATAGTTAAGGATATGGATTGCTCTTAGCTTGAAGGTAATGCAATGATTAGCACAGGATAGGAATGAGTGGAGGAGCGTGTCCAACCAGTCTTAGGACTACCGACCTTATGATGATGATGAAACAGTTTCTCCACTATTAAATTCATAGGTTCACCTAAGTTTTCCAAAATAAAAGTAAAACGCATTTTAAAATCTCTTCACATAAGACAGTGTTAACCTTTCAATTCTGATGAAAGTACAAGTTAATTATAAAGAAAGTAATCGTCTAGATGTAACAGATGCTCCGCAGAGTAATTTTGCCGGATACCGGAGGTAACCCAACCGGATACCTGACAAAATCAGTACGGTTAATTGTTCGTGTCTTCACTCTGGCGGTCTTTCTATTAAATACCACCCTTACCAACGTCCCAACCCACATTAACTCCTCCCGTTAAAAAAGTCACTAAATCAATAAAATTTGAATTCGTGGCTGGCAGATTTTCAATAAGGGCTAACCGTTGAAACGAGCCTATAAGGCTTATAAACACTAAAAGTCTGCAAGGTGACAAAATCACACTAATTAGTTCTCCTTAATCAAAATCTGATAAGTTTATACCAACACATACTAATAAGTAATAAGTTATCGTTAATCAAAACCTGATATATACCAATAAGCGTCAGAAATTCTAACAGGTCCCTCATACAGGAAATGTATACACAAGAACTATATCGAAGAAACAAATAATTTAGTATAGTATTTAAAAACTAATACAAATTAGGACAAACGGCCTATCCACAATTTTAATTACCAATTTTCATTAAAACATTTTTAATTACTAATACTGGTTAATATGCAATATTAATGTGAAAATTCATTTTCGATTTTCTATCCACTACAAACTTCCTCAGATGAATCAGGAAAAATATTCTTGTTTGTAGTGGATAGAAAATCGAAAATGAATTTTCACATTAATATTGAATTTTCATTAAGTATTTATCAAATTATTGTTGCTGATGTTGTTTTTTTTTCTCTGGTAAAATTACCTGGCACTGCCTAGTACCTGACGTCATTATCCGGTATCCGGCCGGATCATAAAAAATTGCCAAATCCTCTGGTTACCGGATTCAAAGCCGGCCCATCTTTATTTTACATCATAATACCATGCATAATCCTAATTAAAACACTTAAACGCTAACTATAATTAATAGTCTATCTAATATTAACTATGATGTAATATAATGCGCAACTGAAACTTTTCGTGCTTTTACTAGTTAAATATTTCAATATCGGCAAGCAAAGTTTGACGCCACGGAATGTGATTGATAAAACAATTTAAACTCACCGGAGTATTATGATAGTCTCATCTTAAATTTGTATTCCATTTCCATAATCGTTCAATTGTTAGTCACGAATCAACATTCAAAGTAATGTCCGAAATATACACATAACACAACACTACCGCGTTGATTATTTTGTAAGGAATAATGAAAGCTCAATTTTGCATGTTGGATAGTACTACTTTCACGACTATAACAACCATCACATTACACAAGCAACATTGTTTCCGTATGCGATCGTCCTTTCTCGGGCAGGCCATTCGCTTTCTAGGCAACCTTGGATCGTTTTCCTCGATAATATTGATAAAGTCGTCTTGTATTGTAGAAACGCGATGACTAATTTCGAGATGTTTACCTTAATAAAGCTTACACACACATCTGAAAAGAAAAAAATTTAACAGTAAAATGAGATCTACATTTAAAAAGAAAATAAGAAATTTTCGTAAATATAACCGACTGATATAGCAGTATTTTAGCATGTAGCAAGAAGTTAGCCTTAAATAAAATGAAAGCTGTATTGATAAAAAGGTATGATAACAAAATAACAAAACCGTTAGTGTGTAAGGGATGTTAAGGTAGGGTTAAAACCAATATCAAAATTAGTGACGATAAACAAGAAGTAGCTGATTTTCGATATTTAGGGAATCAGATAACTCAAGATGGAGAAAGCTCTTGAGATAAAACAAAGAATAGGGCAAGGTCGGGAAGTTTAAAAGAAAAGAAATCACTTTGTGCTTTGGAAATTATAAAACAATTCGCCGATTTTTGGTGACAATAGGTCAGATAAGTCTGACGGAAAAAAAACGGGTAGACATAAAACCAAAAGTAGTGTAAGGCCGAGTGACTTTTGACGAAAAAAAAGGTCACTTTTCGATATTCAAATAAGATTTTTAAAATTTAATATATGTTTGGAGCACGACTCTGTATGGATGCAGACGTATAAGGTGATCGTTAAGAGAAAGAGAAATTTAGAAGAGTTTGCAATGTGGAATTAAAATATTGGTATTGAAAAGAGAAGAATGACAAACGGCGTTATGGAAGTCAATAAAGAAAAGAAAAGATACAGTAGTACGAAGTACGAACCTCCTGAGATAGGAAGAGCTAGTTAGAGACATAAGAAACAAAACCAGGAATAGAGAGAGGTACAGGAAGATCTAGATTGGATTACTGAAGGTTGGTACAAGGAAGGAAGGAATTTCTTTGGACTAATGACCATTTTTTATGATGTTACGAATTTTTCGTCTTACATCTAGGTTATTTTCTAACAAATAAGACATAATCAAGTAGCTTAACAAACGTCTTTTTGTTATTGGCCATTTTAGATATATGGTTGCAGTTAGACTACCAAGTGTGTTTTGCACTTGCTAACTGGAATGATTTTGATATTTCATGATGAGGCGAGTATTTAAATTAACCGCCCAGCTATTAGTACCGGAAGCCCGTTTGGATTAAGAATTAATGTGACAATATAAATTACAATGTCATAATACTAAACAAACTGAAAAGTACTTCCAACGAAATAAATCAAACCAGTAACCAACCACGCATGAAAAATTGGGTCAAGGTCCACCGCAAAGCTGAATTTCCGACTCGTCCATTTAACATCTTCTGTCAGATTTGTACGAAATGATTTATATGCCCTTCCGGATAACACAAATGGCAACGAAATGCTTTTTTGTTTAGACCAGATGTTGACAAATTCCCGAATGTAATGGCGTTTTTTTGCAGACAGTTATTTTTCTATGGACAGTAACAGATGAATTGTAACATTTATGCATACGCTTTGCGATTTATTTCAAAAACATTAAGATCACATTTGTTGAACGTGGATGCGACAAGGTTACGTAACCTTTTACCAATTTTCATCTAATTACTATTAGATACCAAAATCAAAGTTTAGTAAAAACGTTAGATACCCACCAAAATTTGTTACTTTGTCAACTTGTCCCGAAACATTTAGATTATTTTGTTTCGTAATGGCAGAGGGAGGCATATATGAAAGAGGGAGACATATAAAATACCACTTAGAGGGTTTATAAGTTCTCATGCTCCTGTGGAAATATTAACGTTGGGGAAACCGGAACGGTGGTCTCCAAACAAATTAAAGAACACCTAAACAAAGCGATATCAGAATTAGCAGAACACCCTGCTGATTCCGAAAATATCAAGTGACATTGGAAATTGTTAATCAAAACAATGTATCCGATCGGACAAGCAATTTTACCTCCACCTTAAGTGACCAATCGAAAAGCCAATCAAAAAACGTAATACGTTTTATACGAAAGTAAATACACAGGGTGTTTATGAAATAAGTAGTAAGCTTTGAAGGATGTTAACTAGATGCAATAAGGAATCGCATGGTGAATAAATCAGAGTTGTTAAGCGCCATGGTTGATCAATACAATAATACTCTGCACTGACCTATGACTCTGACACATTGACCTACTTTTAATGATTTCGACTGTCTAGATACATGCGTGATACAAGATTACAACATTAAAAGAACAAACAGCTACTCTATTCTAATTGTAAACATAAATATCGTCAATCACACTTAACTAAATCTAACAAATAACAAACAATACATCAGCTAGAAAATACAAAAGAAATACAACACAGATGCTAAGTAGCAGCTGATTGAATACGGCGTTTTTCTCGAAAAAGGTGAACTTTCAGACCCCAAACATTTACCTAATTTTCTTATTTTATATTGCACCTTATATCACCTCCTACAAGCTTCCTACTTATTTCAGAAACACCCTGTATAGAGATACTTATGAATTCTCGATCAGTTAAGGCCTGCCCTGAAGAAGTGAACTGCAAAGTTTATAAAACAATGATACAAAATGAAACCTATAAGCTCAATAATAATAAAAGAAAATGTTTTCCAGCAATAGATAATCATGCTCTGTAAATTTCGTAATTTTACTATATACACTAACGTAAAAGTCTGACACCATGAAAATTCGTATATTTTACTGGTTTTTGATTACCGGGCAATCGTCCTTTTGGAAGGTCTAAAGAGAAGGGTATTAGTACTCTCTGGAAGAATTTAAAATCGATAATAATTACACAGAGTGTTGCCACGTAAAATCGATTGATCGATTGCTGTCTACTGTTTTTTGGTATTAGTCTGAAGTCATTAGGCATCAAAATTTATTATTCCAAATAATTTTTTATAGTTCCTAATACAATAAATTATATAGATTACGCGTTTTTTCCTGGTTAATTATTGCAATCGTGTTCTACCCATAAATTGAAAGAAACGTGGTAGCAGAATTCAATGAAGAATCTAATCATACTTACACCTCCTCTACAAAATTATCGAGAAAGAGTGTACAGTATAAATACGTGAACTCATAACCCATAAAAATACCTAACTACGATATTTACTACCATTTTATTAGATTTTGCTCGTATAATTTTACACATAAATGGAACGACAAGTAAATACACCATAAGAACGGAATAAATGTTTTTATGAAATCACTAAAGAAGACTTACGGTTCTTCATTGATGCGTTTCTCTTTGTTTTGAAAATATAACAGTACAAGCTCAAATGAATATGACAGATAGATAAAATCTCAATTTCAAATCTTTCACTCAGAATTTTATTGTTAGCTTTTATACATTAACGACCACTAACTTAATACCACAACGTTACAAACTTTTATTTTGAATCCATTTTCAACACCCCTACATCTTTAAAACATCCCCATACTGTTCATCACCAGAGACGGACTGGGACTATGAAACGGCCCGGAAATTCAAGGAGTCAAAGGGCCTTTAGTCTAAAAAAAAAACCTCAACACTGATTTTTTGTTTATGTATTAACTAAACACAACGACGTTTTATTGGTATCACTTGTTGATATTGAAAACTTTGCTTCTGTTTATAATTATTTTTTTTTTTTTTCGTATTGTACACAATGTTTATAATAAAGTGGAAATGAAATATTGTATGGAATGGTACAAGAATTATAGTACAAAATAACTATTGCAATAGGTACTATTTTTGAACACGCATTTGGAACTCTCTCCCAAGTGTTAAAGATTATCATCCCCAGGGTTATTGAGTTAAAAAGTTTAGGCATGGAGTGGCCCTGTATGGGAGGCAGGGGTGGGGGAGCTTCCCAAACTCCCTTATGACCAGTCCGACCCTGGTTTTGATTAAACTTGATATGCAACAACTTTGGAATAAGTTTTGCTGCCACACGTTTCACAATTAAAATATTCGACTAAATATTTGGCATAAGACAAATAATATGCCAACATCATCATCTCAGTAATAGAGTTTTGACCATTGCCTATAATCACATTCTTCCTAACGTCGCCATCGGCTGTTAACCTGCTAGATTAAAATTAGAACAACCACAGAGATCATTATTTTCAACATCTTCATAAGCCCTCTTGGACAGATCCGGGCAAAATTTAACTTCGTAGGAGCCGCTGCATGAGGTTAGTTTGAGTCACTCCATACCCTTCAATGAGTACGAGAGAGTAAGCAGTAATGAATAATTTTGTTTTGTCTTTTTCTTCTCCCTTCCACTCCCATATCAAGCCCCTTCATCCCGTAGACGAGCGAAGCCACTCTCGCAACTTAAATAATACCTACGAAAATTTTCGTTACTACGTTCGCAAAACTATTG
>NW_020438922.1:1063872-1078694 GCF_000699045.2 Agrilus planipennis
TCCTCAAGGTTAACCAAGTAGCTCCTCATTGATCCTGCGAGTGCGAGTGAGATGATTCTTTCCTTTTCTTATCCCTTCCATTTCGTAGATGAGTCCCCTCTTCCATAGCCAAACCCAATAGTTTTGCGAACGTAGTAACGAAAATTTTCGTAGGTATTATTTAAGTTGCGAGAGTGGCTTCGCTCGTCTACGGGATGAAGGGGATTGATATGGGAGTGGAGGGGAGAAGAAAAAGACAAAACAAAATTATTCATTACTGCTTACTCTCTCGTACTCATTGAAAGGTATGGAGTGACTCAAACTAACCTCATGTAGCGGCTCCTACGAAGTTAAAGTTTGCCCGGCTCTGCTTAAAACCATTATGAACGAATGCCGCAGGCGATCAATACCTATTGGCGGCACCTTTGAAGTACTGAAAGGTGACAGCTGCGGATCCAACCAGTTTGAAAATTCCTTAGAAGACTAAATGTCCTATATCTACCTCCAATGTCTTATTAAACGTTGTACATTACACCAGCCCTTTGTATTATTTGTAGAGAAAAGATTTTCAAGAACCCCAACATGTAGAAGTAAATCTGGAATGACAAAACATTTGTAGTTGACTGACTGTATATTCAGAGCCACTTTGACAATTCCTGCTAGAAATCCCTTTTACTACACGTTTTTATCACTTGCATGAAAAATGAAGTGCTACACACAAAGAATACGAAATAAACGCGCCAAAGTAAGCATCAGACTTAATGGAGCCGTAACTGTACAGTCAGCTCAACATTTCACGTTCATTATTTCCCGCAAGTTTGAAACGAAACACAACCGTAAATGCAAATGTGGACTCAGCTGCTGTGATACTCTCGACGGTCGGCTTACAAACGTCTGCCAGATGGAAAATAGCAAATAGCTCCAGTTTTACGTTTAAGCTTAACCGGGAATTTATTAACTAACCGGAAATAGCCGCTACACACTAACTCACTCTACCTCCGAATCAGACATGCCAAGGATAACAATAATATATTGTACTCGGCATGCATTATGAGCCATTCCATTGTGACAATGAGTACATAATCCCAGATATATTGCCTCCTGTTTAAATACTTAAAGCGCTCTTGGAGAAGCTGATTCCTATAAATCTTTCCATAGGAATTCTGATGTGAACGAGGCACAAACTGGCGAAACGCAGACTGCGTCTTTTTATTATAGTCTTATCCAATTGGGATTTTTAAAAGAAAACAATTATATATCTATGAAAATCTTGCGGAAACCTCTGAAACAACTGAAAAAACAATTATGCTGAATTGTAAAAAAATAGTACCCCTCTTCCTGTTTTAAACCAGTGATGAATGAAAGAGTCAACAAAAACCTCATGCTAGAAAATAAAAGTGATATTGCCTCTCTATCCCTTTCTATTTCGTTAAGTACTACATTTCACTTTGTGCTTATTGATGCTCTTCATCATCATCATAAGGTCGTCAGTCCTAAGACTAGTTGGATATTACGCACGTCCACTCATTCCTATCCTGAGCTAATCACCGCATTTCCCTAAAACTAGAATAACCCACTCCTAACTCCCGTTTCTGCCTCCAATATGCATCTGACTAGATCTTCATGCCTGAGAAGGTGTCCTACCAACCTATCTCGCCTATTTTTTATTGACTTCCATAGGGTCCCCTGTTCTTCTATTCTTTCTAATATCTATCATTTCTATCCTTCTCTATCCACGGTATCCTCATCATTCGCCTGCAACACCACATTTAGAACGCTTCTAACCTTTTCTTTTCCGCAGCGCCCACCGTCCCACCGTCCATATTTCGCACCCGTACAGCGCCACGTTTCAAACATACACCCTTAACAATCTTTTTTGAATTTCTAATTCATTAATAATTAACCGTTCGCGAGCATAGAAGTAACTTCTTTTTATTGAAGACGACTCAACCCTGCGCTATCCTCTGCTTTATATCCCTTATTTATGCACTTAGAACTGATATTTTTCTGGGACAAAAAAAGCGTCAATTTAGTCTTTTATGCGTCCTAAGGCTTTTGCTTTACACACTTTGAACGATGACTCATGTACCTCACTACTTTTCATGCAAGATGAATTTTGCTCAATGTGGCGCTGTTCAAAGTTCCAATGTTTCTAAACCATCTAGGATTTGGCTACCTCCTTTATTTACTTATAATTTTATGTGTACGTATGTTTTAAGTGGTAAATTAAACTAATTCGCAATGAGTTTTCAGTTCATGATAATTGGGATTCAGATAAAGACCCATCAGGTACCTACATCTTTTACTAGATACATATTTTTTCTTATATTTTCTCTTCATAGTCTAATATTAAGGGTAAAAAATTATGTTGCTTCAACATTGCTCCCGTTATATTTAAACGCATCCCTTAATTTTATTGTGTAAATCGTATTTCCCTAATTAAGTTACCCACCCGCACAATAAATTAATTTTGTTGTCGTGCCGTTTTAGCGGGCACAATTTACGCGATGCTCGAGTTATCTAGTCAACGTTTATCAAAATTATTTCAGGAACAGTCGAGACAATTCAGCGAGAATTTATATGTCTTATAAAAGCTCTTTATGTTTTCTTGTTTTCCCAGCGATAATATCCAGAGAGTTCTCAGAGTAGCCGAACGTGGCTTCACGTACAAGAAAAATGGCTCTTGAGTGTTCAACGACTATCTAAGGAATGTACGAGGGGCGGTCTAAAGATAGATTACCCTATTCTTGATTTTCTTATACATATAGTAGGGCACTAGTGATACGAAGTAAGCATAAGGCTATTTGGAAGGATGTCCAATTCATCGAGTGGCATGGCCTAGTGGTTTAGAACATTGCTTAGCGTTCGGGAAGATTCCGGGTTCGTCTGTCTCGGTCCAAGTTTTTCTATGATTTTCTTAGATCACTTAGGCAAGTGCTGGGGCAATAATATTCCATAGATAATCTTACATTCTTTTCTGTCTTCATTTCGTCCGTCTCATCTTTCTCACCCAAACCACAATCCACCCATTCCTTCGATTCCTGACGGGAGGCTGATCCGCCCTACTTTCTGGCGTAGTCCGGAGGGACTGCCCGCCCACCAGCATGAGTGGCTGATGGGAATGAAACACCCAAAAGTGTTTTTTTAATGTCCAATTCTCAGTCGTCACCACCAGAGCCTAATACGAACAAAAAGTTTATGGCGGTGAGTATTCCATCGAATCCGTCAGACGCGGATAGCGATTTTGATCTCAATGAATCTCATCAGCACATCGTAAATAACTTCGTCAGAATGCACACCCATTCTACCTGATGCCTTCGACAGAGTTTTATAAATTAGTGCAAACAGCTTGGTAAACACCATCTGTCTTATATTGCTATCCACAAGGATATCGACTTGATGAACTGAATCCGAGCGTAGCTAACCCTACGTGGTAGCAATATAATATAGATGGCGTTTAAAACGTAGTAAAGTATTCTGTAGAAAATGTCTAGGGGGCGTTGACGAGATCCAGTTAGATCCAAATCACGGTTTCGACGGAATACTGACAACCATGAACTTTTTGTTCTGTTATGTTTTGCGCCTACTACGTAAGATTAGCTGTTCCGTGGATTTAATTCGACAAACGATAAGACGATATCCTTATGGGTTTTGTATCATCCTATCCTAAACACTGTCGCCATCAAACTCGAAATATTTGACGTCTTAGTGTATGATTTCCCGCTGCATCCACAGTCGAAGTTTCTCACACCAATTTTGCTCGGCTACTTGCAAAACTGTTGGTCCATCTCAAAAGAAGGACAGATTGAAAATAAAGCAATTGGAAATTTGGGGAACTTTTCAAGGAGCTAGTCACAAGCTAGAAGCAGAAGGCTTATAAGCCAGCTACATCATCAGCGGGATGATGATCTCCAGTAAATGCAGAAAGTTCATGAGGCCACGGGAATACTTATTAACAGCAACCAGGCATCCTATATGAAATATTACTAAATATACTTAGCACCAGCATAAGTCACATCTGCAAACATGTACGTCACCGAGTAAAATCCGAAACCTGGATACTAGACGAGAAGGATGTCATACCTACTCCTGTTCTAAATTTGGTGCCTAGAAACGTCCACGTAGGAGCATCTATTGTTATTGATGTGACGATAACATGTGAGCAGTTCCGCAAATGACAGACGAAATACACATGTTTACGATCACGTATTAATTAATAATTAATTAACAGTATCCGTACATTCAATAAGCATATTCAACGTTACCGGGGATCTAGATTTTCTAGACGTCACAATATTTTTGGACGGCTTCTCGTACTTTTCCTTCCTTTTTTAAGAAATAGCATAATGAAATGCGTATTCCTTCCTCACTCGCTGCCGGAAAATTTTAGCAGACGTTTCAACGCTACTGGGTTCCAAAGAGTTACGTATACACAAAGGCGAAACTTAAAAACGGAAACGCTCCTTTTACCTTCGCGTTTTCAAATCTATTCTCTGAAAAGGAAGCGCATTATTCTTTTGCACGTTTCGCCTGCAGCACTCCAGATCTTTTAATAACACATTGAGAAGTCATATCGTTCATGCCAAGTCACAGAGACAACTCAAAATTGATATCTTTTAATTTTTATAAACACAAAGTTTGTTTTTAAATTGTAGCATCAACACAATTTAAAAGTACATAAATGTATAAAAGAAATTTGAAAAGCCGAAGATTATCGAACAAGATTTAAGCTATTGGATTAAAAGGGGACCTTTTTGCTACCTCGTATAAAACATCTTAAGATAAGAAAGCAAAAGTAAATCTAAAAACTACTTATTCTGACAGTTCTATCGTTCCCTTTAAGGAGTACTGAACCAATTTTGATACCTCGTTCAATGACTACTTAGGCCTCTTTATTTAATGTCCTGGTAAAATTGGGGCAGTAAAAATATTAATTAATCATAGAAAATAAAAACTAGAAACTATAAAGCTATTTCGAAACAAAAAGTGAGGTTAGAATACCAGTTTTATGAGTCTTTTTACCTATATCTACTTGTATTAATTTCAAAAAGTTGATAATAATGAATTGGATATAAAAAAGACAAAGCGATTGGGCGGCCAGTAGTGTCTTTTGTCTAGAATTTTGATTGGCCTACGTCACAGTCTTACAGGAGCAGATGAATGAGGTAAAAAAAGAGAAAAAGAGACAGATATTGACCGCACAGTCGCTCTTTCTCATTCTAGAGAGTGGTCATTTTCATGCGGGTATCGCTCGCTCCATTCTCCTACGTCTATGGATTTACCAAATATTACAAATAATACTGACAATGACGAATGAGGTAAAAGTTCAGATTATGTTTATCTTAACGTTCAATTTCCCTATTATGGGTTCATGAGGTGAAAGTAATGTTTAGTTTCCTAATTAAAAGTTTAATGTCAATTGCAGATGAACTTATCGAAATGAATTATTATGTAAATCGCTCTTTTCTTAGCATATATTGCTTCCATTGTAAGATGCATAATCGTTTCCAAACCTTTTACAAGTATAACGTTTTTAGTTTTTAATAGTGGTTAATATGAAAATATTAATGTGAAAATTCATTTTCAATTTTCCATCCGCTACAAACTACCTGATGTTAATGAGGGAAAATTTTTGTTGCTGTTGTCACACCCCCGCAGGGAATCGAACCCGGGACCTTTCGCTTTACGCACCAATGTTCTGACCGCTAAGCTACGAGAGATGACAACAGCAACCACGGCAAACCGAGCCTGCTAGGTTACAGATTCGTCGGCGGGGGGGGGGGTGTGACAACAGCAACAAAAATTTTCCTTCATTGACCTAAGGTGGTTTATAGTGAAGGGAAAAGTGAAAATCAATTTTCACATTAATACTTTTACAAGTACTTCAATTGAAAAATACAAAAAATTACCTGTAATTCAGCGAAATGAAAATTTTCATAGCAACATAGCAGCAACTGACTTATATGTATAAGTTCCTCGAAAAGGCAAGTTCCTTTTCATAATTAACCTAATTAATTCCGTTTATTCAAGCACCCTTAATTTCACGCGACTCTTCGCTCTAATAACTAATGCTTTACAATTTGTCTCGACGTATTTGTTATTCTCTTCCTAGGAAATAACATGGATATTTGTAAATGTCATGGTTTTGGTTTTACCAGGTGTTAGAAGTACGCCTACACGTGTAATTGAATTAATTAAATACAAAATTGTAGACAAACACTCACGCTTAAAGCTGAACGACGAATATTGAAGTATTACTACTGAAATAAATTTTTTTACAAATATGAAAAATTACTTCTAAACGAATGGACAATTTTATTGATAAAAGAATTGCGATAATAATCTGTAAATTAAAAACAGTTACCGATGTAAATTAATTATGTTAAAGGTAACGCAGTTAAAAAGCGAGAATGTCAGTTTAATTGACTTATGATTAGCAAAAGTATGCAGAGATATAAAAACTAGGACAAAAGGATTTCGATATCATTGGATCTCGTCAGCACACCGTATACAGATTAAATAGAATACCGACCAACTCTGCCGACTGCCCTTAGACAGAGTTTTATGAAAACTGTGTGTTTGACCACGTGTGTACCGCGTAGAGGTAGCTACACTAGTAATGAGCTAAGCAAGACCTAAAACAAGATCGTCCTAGACTTAATATTGGTCTTGGTATTGCTTACTCGATCTTGGTTTTGCTCAAACACTTACAGCACAGCCGTCTCTAATACAAGCCATGCTGAGAAATTTGGCAACAGCGCATTGCTTCTATGTGAGAGTCCTACTCTGCGAGTCTTAGTTGTTATTACCACACGTAGTTACACATGATTTTTAGACATCCATTACAATAAAAATTAATTGAATTATTAAATAACTAACTAAATAACATCACCGATAGTATGTGACATTATTTAAAATACACTTCTACATGTAGGTATTAAGAATAAAATAGAAAAGACAAAAGATTAGGTGTAAACATTGTTAGGTACCTACATGAATTTCATCTCGATAATTGTAATTTTATTAAAGCAAATTTCCACACCACAATTGAAGTATTGCCAAGGCGCGTTAGCTTTTTTTGGGGTTCACCAATAGCCCTGCCATCCCATTAGAAAAAACTAATTACAATTTCTAATTTACGGATTTTTGCTGTCTTACAGTTAGCTGAATTTGAATTGGAGTGGCGGGACTCTTGCTTTCTATAATTTATAATTTTAACGTAATCATTAAGCAAAACATTAGCAAAAGAAGATAAAATTTGGAAGAATATATCTTTATAGTGTTTTCCAAAACTAAATATTTTTGAAAATAGTTAATTTTCCTAAAATTGATTTTTGGAGTTCAGCCCGTAAATATTGTGTCTGCAGACATTCGTTATTACTTATTTGTTCAACAATGACATAAAAGTGAAAAAAAAAACTATACTAATATTATCAATAGGAACAGAAAGTCCTCCCCTTCGTAAATAATCAAAATAAATATCACCAACGCAAGAGCCTTTATTGTTTATTATGAGCGAAACACAATTGTTGCAAGTTATCTTTTTACGAGCAGAATGAACTGCATATCCTGAAATGCAAATTTTTAAGGAGTCATCTAAATCACAATTCATTAAAAAATCGGAATTTAAAATTTCAATAAACTGACTTATGTTTAAGGGAGACTCTTCAACAATTTAAATTCCTGTTTCATTTTTCTCTGGTAATTTAGGATATGTTAAAAGCACACTCAAAACATTACCGGCAGTGGATACTTTTTTTTACTGTTTTTATAATGTCACTTTCGTTAAAGTGATGTATGTAAACTGCAGAATATTTTCATGGAGTCAAATCTTTGCGAGGTATAGTACTTATGCATTTTTTTCGCATTTTATCATTTTTTTGGGAATAAAAATATAGACATACTTGTACTTACATTTTAAAGATGATTTATAATTTGAATAGCAACTGGGAACACAACGACGAGAGGCATTTTGTTAAGAAATAAACCAGAAAATTTACAACCAAAACACAATCTGACCTAAAACATTTTCACTTCTTTCACATAATAGTTAATATTGCCTTCTGCAATTAAAAACTGTATCCAAAGGTATTAATCACTATAACACACTATAATCATCCTTATTGCACATTTACTGCACGATATTTCCGCTAAAATTAAAATATTATAGAACAACGAAAAAACACAACAACTAACGTATTAGTTGTAACTCTCATTAACCGGGAAATCCTGGGACTCCCACAGTGTTGCCAAGTAAACCTTCAGCATGGCTTGTAAGTAGAGACGGCTGTGCTTATAGTTTTGGTCTTGACCTTGTTGTTGCTGATATAGCCTTGGCGTTTAACGTTTTTTTCTGATAAATTAAGTTTTTTACAAGATTCTATTGCTCTATCTTCCCTTGCACTTCTATTACCTAATCCAAAAGAACCTGCTATTGCACCGTCTTTACCTTCACCTATTACTGCATTGAAGTCTCATACAACTATTAGGTTTTCCTGCCTTTCCACTAAACTTAATAAGTATTTTATATCTGCATAAGCCGCTTCAATGTCTTCATCATTGTAAGATGATGTAGGCATGTAGACCTGTACTATTACCGTTTTTACCGGCTTTGAGTTTAATTTAACCATAACTACCCTACCGCCTTTTTGTAAATAACTTTCTACACTCTGCCCTGCTTTCCTACACATTACAGTTCCTACCCCCGAATTACCTTCAGTCTATCCTGTATCAATTATTTTAAAGTCTCCACTCCAGAAGTCTGCAGCTTGTGACCAACGGACATCACTAATGCTTACTATATTTAATTCTAGTCTATTCATCTCAAATTTCAAATTTTTTAATTTCCCTGCTTGCCTCATTGTCCTAACATTCCATGCTGTGACTCGTGAAATATTGCATCTTCCCCTATTACACTTATTGATGATATCCCATGAGGTAGATCCACCCGGACATACGAATGGGGGACTAGCTTACGTCCGGAGTGCTTTACCCCAGAGGACGCCATCATTTGAGTTCAGTTTGTTTTTCTTGGGAATGTGGTGGTTTTCCATTGCCTTCCACATCGCAGTATTGTGCATGACAGTCTCATACCGATCCTCGTGATGTCTGCCACCCTAAGTACTGAAAAAGCTGCTGCCCTCTTTCAGGGACTTATCTTAGTCTGGTTTCTCTTTAAGAACCCTCCATTATGGTTGAACGTATGGTCCGACTCCCTATATCATCGAAACTCGCAAGCTGATTCACCCACTCTAGTTTGTACAAGAACTTCGTTAAAGTTTAAATTCCTTCCGATCAGATAAAATGCTTGTTGTTTATTAATAAAAATGTCCTATTGTTAACTATAATGTTCGTGGGGGGTTTAAATAAAAAATAATTTCATATAAATCCCAACTACTTGGTTAAATGAGTTTTAAATGGCCAGCATTCTGTCCAACCCCTCAGACGCAAATCAAATTTCGAACATGTTCGTTATAAATAATCAGCACAGACGAGATGTTCCGACAGAATATAAACCAGCTGGAACTACTGCTGGATAAGTAATTGCGATTTTAATAAGTAAACGCTGCCTGTAGAGATATACCACTAATTATGAGTTCATTAATATTTAACAAGGTCCTTTCTAATTAAGGATATCAAATTTAAAAACTGAACCCAAGACTACACGTCTATTCTAAAATTTTTAAATTATAATCACGTGAACGAAATTTAGTAATAAAGAGTAAAATATTGGATAAATATTATGTAGGTAAAATTAGGATTCTCTTGCAAAATTGAACCTTAACAGAGAATAATTTATAAATGAAAAACGATTTTTTTTTTTAATGTAGAAAGAAAACCTAAAAGAAGTAAATATTTGCGTTTCCGCCTCGAATTTCATGGATTCGAACATAATAACATCTGTCGTTAAAAAGGTTTTACGTCACTTCTAAAAATTGTGTTGTTCTTTCAGAATTGAAGGGGCACTTTTTGGGTGTGCAGGACGCGATTTCGAAAATAATAACGTTTTTAATTAAATGATTGATGCTTAGAAAACTCTGTTTTCGGTAAACAGTTTGTGTACAGGAATGTCAGTTTTGGTAAAAATGGGATCTATATCACAACTTAAAACTTAATTACTATGAAGTTCGCTCGCAGTACTGTCTCATAAAAAATGTTTTTATACGAGATTGTACTCAACACACGTAAACTTTAAATATAATATACCTACACACATTCTTATACAGTAATAACCCCACTATGTTTAACAAACAAAAGAATAATAATTCGGTAGACATGTAAAAAATATTTTTCAACCACGTCCCTTTTTCTTTTCTTATATCATATTTATCAAAACATGATGTGCCGCAACCCATCGTGCATGGCGACAAAGAAGACCCGGTTTCTAGAAAGCATATACTGGATCATTCTAGAATATGACAAACCTCTACAAATACGCTGAAAATGATTCGATAGCAGTAAATACCCATCAAATGGCGATACATCACCTCCATTGAATATAACATAAAGATATGTATACGACATAAGTGAAATTTTCAGTAGATGTAGTAGAGAGATACAGTGTGCAGAAAATATTTTCTGCATTTTCTTTATAAAAACACAGATTAAAAGATTAGGAAAGCAACCCAGTTTTTGGGTAATGACAAAGCTCTTTTCCCAATGAAACTTAATTTCCGCTGCGTCTCTCATATCAAACCCTGATAGCATTTCGATTAATTTGCAAAACAAAAACTCACCACCAGCAAGTTTACAAAACACGACCTAATGGCGTCCTAATGAGATACAGAATTTAAAACAAACTCAGTAATTATCTTTTAAGCTTTTTAACAGTAGAACAGTATTTTTTCGACAGGAGCAGTCTATTGTGGCGCGTACATATAATGATAATAATGTTTTCTAACAGGAACCAAGAAGCAGTAGATAGATTTACAAATAGTACCAAAATATTAAATATATTAAATAAAAAAAACTGGTCAAGTGGGGGCCGGATTCCCGCACTGTCGGTTACATATTATTGAAATCCCTGAAAAATATTTTAGGATCCTTCAAATAGGCACATATCACCTGATCGCAAAACTTGTGAATTGGATATAGGAAGAAAATTGTTTATTCAGATCATTAAACGTTTCAAATAAATGAAAAATGTGTTGATAATGGCTTCCGCAAAGTGTTCTCGAGTAAAATCGAATAAAAGTTGGTAAAAGGTCGTAACAGCACCTCCAACAAGGATCTTCAAGTGTGTTTTCATTAGATACTTCCTGATAAAAACCAAATGTTTTATATAAAAACTATATTTGCAATTTTAGGGTAGAAATGCAATTTAGAAAATTGTACGAAAGCAGGAGGTATCAAAAAATTGGATTCCGGAATGAAAATTTATTCTCATCGATGAAAATGTATAAGTAAGACATTAATTCTAGCCTTCATTCGTCGCGTAGCCTAAAACCTAATCGAAAGGCTTATTACAATGAAGCAGTAAAGTTTTTATCTGCATACAATATCATATAATACAGGACAATGGGGTTGGTTTGCTTTTGAATCCTTTGTCGCTCCAGTGGACAACAATATTGTAACGTTATCATAACAATAGACTTATTGAAACGTTTGACATAATTTTCAGCTTGAATATATTGCAAAATAACAATCGAATTGATTAGCTGTTGTTGAACATCGGTGAATATTCCGTATACAAAGAGTATGTTTATATTATAAAGCAGCAAACAGAAACAACAAGCCTTTTGCTTTCACCTAATTGTTTAGCATGCAATAATGGGAGGCAATAATTGTTACCGATAAGCTATCAGCTTTTCCACAAATAGTAATTTATTGGGCTCATTTCGCCCACAAAGAGCAACTCTATAGATAACGTTTGTCGCACACGTAAACCGCTTGATAACTAAATGGCGTGTAGATATAAGAAAAGTACCTAATAAAATCGATATCACAAACTACCCATTATAAGTATCAATACACAAAAAAACAACAATTTTCAATGCTTGATATCCCAATCAGAAAATCCTCTTTCATCATAACCTTACTTAAGTCTATAGTGCACCCATGCAATTGGAGAAAACCTTTTCTAGGTGCCATAAGTTAAGACCCTTGCTACAACGCACTTTACACATAAGCCTATTAAAAAGTCCCCTGTCACCATAACCTAATTTAAAACCTTCGGGTCATACTATTTCACACAAGCCAATGAGAGAGGTCTCTCTCACCATAACCTGGCTTAAACCCTTAAAGCATATCACCACCATCATCACACCTCAAAGGTTTTCAATCATTTCTTTTTCCTAGAGTCCAGTGTTCATATTTCACACCCATACTAGACTACTTTGCGTTATCCCATATCTGTACCACTCCATCCCTCCTGAGTTATTTGAATATCCTAGACATCGAAAATCAACGACTTCTAAGTCTTTTTCTCTTATTTTATTGTTATCTCTTACCCTACTTTTTCTTCGCTTGAACAAAATTATTTTTGTTTTATTTTTTAAGTATTATACTATACCATTTCATCAGGATCGGTGCCATTTTATTTAAGGTCACCTCTCACTTCTCCTTATAATTGTTTTAAGAATCATGGTTCCTAATATTGCTCTAATTTTCATCCAATTTCTCTTCACATTATTATAAATCAGTCTCTCTCGTCATAAACTGGCCTAAACCCATGAGGCATATCACCATCATGAAAATAGAGAACCTTAAAAATTATCATTACAAGCCTGTACTTATGTTAGAACCACAGATTATCATAAGCATCATCATCACCATGGGGTCAGTCCTAAGACTGATAGGACACGCACATTCACTCTTTCCAATCCTGAGCTAATCTTCGCATTTCCTTAAAACTGGAACATCCTACATCCTTCACTATGTGTGAACAGTAATATAATCTAAGTCTACCTTTATTCTTCCTTAACTCCAGTTTCTGGTATTAATATGTCTCTAATTATCCCATCATTTCCAAGAAGGTGTCCTACAAATCTACCTCGTCTATTTCCTATTGACTTCCATAGCGCCCTCTGCGTTCCTACTCTTTATAATACCTTCTCCGTCCGCGGTATCCTTATCATTCGCCTGTAACACCACATTTCAAACGTGCTTAACCTTTTATTTTCCGCGACTCCCACCGTCCACGTTTCACACAGCACCGTGCTCCAAACGTGCACCACCTTTAACAATCTTCTTCGAATTTCGTAATTAACCGTTAGCGAGCACAGAGCAATTTTGTTTTACCTTTGCTTATTGTATTCACATATATCAATAGAATATCGTTATTAATAAACAGAAGCGCGATATTAGTCTTGTTATGAAAGACCTAGAGTCTCATTCGATGATTTAATCAAACTATTTCTCTATATCTTTAGTCATATGGACGGTGTAGCCATGAATTTTTTCATTGTTTTTCAGTTTTCTGCACATGTATATCTCTCATTTGATACAACCACGCACTTTTGCTAATGGACGAGACGTTTAATTTGATATATGGTACATGTATCTACGACCTACGCAAACACTACATCCGAATTGCTTTTAAGCGTATAGACAAACTTGCAAGTGTAAAAAAAGGTGGAATTTTTTTCTCTAGCGTCCGTGTTTTCGCGTACGCTACTCAGCTGTCGATTAGTGTGCTTTTTAAGTGGTAGTTGCATAAATAAATTTTTGACAAGCCCCACGCTCAACCGTTTTTTCGAAGGACGTCCGAATAAGGAGACGTGAAGATGACAAATGATTCCTCAATAAGGATGCAAATATGCGTAGCCGTGTCTTGCACGGATCGATGAAGACGCGAGACTTGTGGTTCAAAGTTTACATAATTATTCCAGGATCTGGGTCACCTCAAAATAATTGATGCACACTCCCACTCGCGCTGTATCATTAAAGACAAACTACAACCCCGTACTCTATTACTCCTGCGGAGACATTAAACTTACATGAGCTTAAGCTTTCACCGCGACATGTTTTCAAATCATGGATCGGATAGGCGATCTCACACACTCGCCTACTTACTGCCTACTTCCACTTCCACTTCCACTTCCTGTCCCATACATTAATGTCATCGCAAAGGCACGCCGTGTGGCAGGCGCTTCGAGAGTCGACGGCAAGAAATTAATTGAAAACTGTTTAAAAGTTCACAAAACAGAAAAGGAAAAAAGAATGTTGCACATTAAGAATCAAGGACTTTAGTCGATTATAAAAAAAGAGGGAAATAAAGACTGTATCATTCTACAGGTGCCTACAACTCGAGAGACGTGAAAACATTTTTAAATTAAACTAATTTGTTATTAGTTATAGTCTAATACCACTAGTGTCAATGTCAATTATATATATATATATAAAAGAAAGTCGTTTTAGTTACACTATTTATAACTCAAGAACGGCTGAACCGATTTGGCTGAAAATTGATGGGGAGGTCGCTTAGAACCAGGAGACGGACGTAGGGTATTTTTATTCCATTCCCATTGAAAAATAAGTCTTATAAGAAAACGCAACTGACAGCTAAACGTAACGTTGTCTATGGTTAATAAACCGAGCGGCATGGCCTAGAGGTTTAGACCATTGCTTAGCATTCGGGAGGAACCCGGTTCGATTCCGGGTCCGACTGCCTTGGTCCAAGTTTTTCTGTGGTTTCCTTGGATCGCTTAGGCAAATGCTGAGGCAGTAATATTCCACAGATAATCTTTCACTCTCTTCTGTCTTCATTTCGTCCGTCTCAACTTGCTCACCCGAACCACCACCCACCCATTCCCACGATTCCTGAAAGCAGGCTGAAGAGGCCCTTCCGCCCTACCTTCCGGCATAGTCCGGAGGGACTGCCCGCCCACCAGCATTACTGGCTG
>NW_020438922.1:1079374-1083348 GCF_000699045.2 Agrilus planipennis
AAAGGTGTTGCAATTTTTGTTTAGGACATACTTTATTTGTGGTTGAATTTACTTGAAACTTGGTATATATATACTGTTTGATATTATTAATCAAATGAAAAGAGATTGCAACGTTTGCATGGGGTATATTTTATTTGTACCTACTCGGATGTACTCGAAGGTTGTTGAAATTAAGCAAATATGTGCTTTGGTAATTTTTAAAAATCAACCCTTAAGGATGAAATGTTGTTGCTACGTTTTGTATTTGAAGTCCAAGATGGCGACATTACATAAAATTAAAACGTTGTATAGGTGAATTGGGAGTTAAAAGGTTTTGTGGAGAAACAATATTAATTTCTGCGAGCGAACCCGCGGGGAAAAGCTAGTAAATTAAAAAATATCAAAATGCAAACTTTCCAAGCAAACAGAATTGAAAAATAACAATAAATCAAAAAATATAAAAAAAAGAAACAAAAAGGATGTCTGTTCTATTAATGACCATTGAAGGACCTACTATCCTTTCCTGTTCTTTTTGTAATTTCATACGCAATTTTTAGAAAGCAAATTGGCAGGAGACCGCGGTAGTCCCTTTATGCCGTCACCTTCAGCATAGTAATTTTCATTGAATTAATATTCAGAAAATGCAATTTCGATTTCCACTATCTTGGGCGTTTACGGAAGCCGCTGAAGCAATTAGTAAGTTAAGCGTTCGAAATGCAAACTAAATTGAGATTGCTATCGTTTGATAGGACGTTTGTGGTCGCAATTAGCTACATTTGAACGTTGAATTGCAATCCCGTCACCGGATTGTTAATTTCCAACTCCTTTTCGTACTCTACAAACGGAACGGTGCATCTGGACCACACCACTAATACCGGAACACCAAGTAATTAAAGATAGAGCAGGAGGGGGGAAATGCTCCTCTGTAAATCTGCTTCAGTTGACTTCTCCAACTATTTTTATTAATCAATAATTAACCCCTATTGAACCCCCACCGTTTAAACGTTACGCAAAATATCGGATATCCACTAAAATATTGTTTTGGGTTTTTTTTGACAAAACAGAATATTAAGTAACCCTTCATGTAACCCACCCTAAGCTTTAAATGACCCTCTTCCCCCAAAATGCCTAAAACTTGAACTCGAACTTGAGAAGTAAGGTCCAATAAGATCATTAATGGTGCTACTCCCCGAAACATAAAAACTTCACAACGTAGAAATAAAGAAATACATTGATGTGAAGAAAAGTTACTCAAAACTATACCAGAAATAAATAAAAATGTGCAAAATCTTTAACTGAATACTACTTACGGAAGCTTTAGCTTATACATCCATAAATACAGCCCATTTCAATTTGTTTGAATTGTGACCTTGAAGATATCTGCGCGAACATAGAAAGAATACACACTAGGCGTGAGCAAGACAGAAATAGTTGGAACAAGCTTGAACGAGCAGAGCTCTCGATGGGCGGTCTTAGGAGATCGGCTAGAACTGTACAGTACTAGACGAAAATGTTTAGCAATTTCTTAAAACAAAAATGTATATAAATTAACAATAGAAAACAAAGCAAAAGTTTTATAGGTGTGTAGAGCNTTTACAAAACACGACCTAATGGCGTCCTAATGAGATACAGAATTTAAAACAAACTCAGTAATTATCTTTTAAGCTTTTTAACAGTAGAACAGTATTTTTTCGACAGGAGCAGTCTATTGTGGCGCGTACATATAATGATAATAATGTTTTCTAACAGGAACCAAGAAGCAGTAGATAGATTTACAAATAGTACCAAAATATTAAATATATTAAATAAAAAAAACTGGTCAAGTGGGGGCCGGATTCCCGCACTGTCGGTTACATATTATTGAAATCCCTGAAAAATATTTTAGGATCCTTCAAATAGGCACATATCACCTGATCGCAAAACTTGTGAATTGGATATAGGAAGAAAATTGTTTATTCAGATCATTAAACGTTTCAAATAAATGAAAAATGTGTTGATAATGGCTTCCGCAAAGTGTTCTCGAGTAAAATCGAATAAAAGTTGGTAAAAGGTCGTAACAGCACCTCCAACAAGGATCTTCAAGTGTGTTTTCATTAGATACTTCCTGATAAAAACCAAATGTTTTATATAAAAACTATATTTGCAATTTTAGGGTAGAAATGCAATTTAGAAAATTGTACGAAAGCAGGAGGTATCAAAAAATTGGATTCCGGAATGAAAATTTATTCTCATCGATGAAAATGTATAAGTAAGACATTAATTCTAGCCTTCATTCGTCGCGTAGCCTAAAACCTAATCGAAAGGCTTATTACAATGAAGCAGTAAAGTTTTTATCTGCATACAATATCATATAATACAGGACAATGGGGTTGGTTTGCTTTTGAATCCTTTGTCGCTCCAGTGGACAACAATATTGTAACGTTATCATAACAATAGACTTATTGAAACGTTTGACATAATTTTCAGCTTGAATATATTGCAAAATAACAATCGAATTGATTAGCTGTTGTTGAACATCGGTGAATATTCCGTATACAAAGAGTATGTTTATATTATAAAGCAGCAAACAGAAACAACAAGCCTTTTGCTTTCACCTAATTGTTTAGCATGCAATAATGGGAGGCAATAATTGTTACCGATAAGCTATCAGCTTTTCCACAAATAGTAATTTATTGGGCTCATTTCGCCCACAAAGAGCAACTCTATAGATAACGTTTGTCGCACACGTAAACCGCTTGATAACTAAATGGCGTGTAGATATAAGAAAAGTACCTAATAAAATCGATATCACAAACTACCCATTATAAGTATCAATACACAAAAAAACAACAATTTTCAATGCTTGATATCCCAATCAGAAAATCCTCTTTCATCATAACCTTACTTAAGTCTATAGTGCACCCATGCAATTGGAGAAAACCTTTTCTAGGTGCCATAAGTTAAGACCCTTGCTACAACGCACTTTACACATAAGCCTATTAAAAAGTCCCCTGTCACCATAACCTAATTTAAAACCTTCGGGTCATACTATTTCACACAAGCCAATGAGAGAGGTCTCTCTCACCATAACCTGGCTTAAACCCTTAAAGCATATCACCACCATCATCACACCTCAAAGGTTTTCAATCATTTCTTTTTCCTAGAGTCCAGTGTCCATATTTCACACCCATACTAGACTACTTTGCGTTATCCCATATCTGTACCACTCCATCCCTCCTGAGTTATTTGAATATCCTAGACATCGAAAATCAACGACTTCTAAGTCTTTTTCTCTTATTTTATTGTTATCTCTTACCCTACTTTTTCTTCCCTTGCATTCCAGTATTTTTGGACAATTTGTATAAAAACCTTTTTTATCTATAACTCAAAACCCACTTTACGAATTACACTCGTTTATAAGAACAATATGAGAAAGACTGTGACGGATATAAGTAGGACCCAATTCTAAGTTGAAGTGAAGCCTGAATTTAAGCTCCAAATACATACACTTAAAGAATTTTATAGGCAACTTAGTATAACACTGCAGTTAGTGCGTTTGCCAAATAGGACAAAAATAAATTCGTTTTCTCCTTTTTGTTGCAGAACTGGAGAAGAGGACTTCTCTGGCAGCGCAATCGTGCAGCAGCGCCGAGCCAACGCTGTATAGTAGCAGTGTCACAGAGCTGGAGGAACTCCAGGAACTGCTGCACTTCCCAGAAGAGGTTGCACTGCGCTTGGCAGATAGCGAATATCGGTTATTTTATCAGGTAAATTTTATATTATTATTGGTCTAAATCTTCCCATCCACTTTATCGTATAAAAAGCAGAAACTGTGTGAAATTGATGATCCATTCTGCAGTAAAAACATCCATGGGACCCCCACGTGACTTTCTTTTATCACAGAAAAATAGCAAAGAGGCTTCAATTAAACTTTGAATATGACAAGGCATTTATATTTTAAATTTTATAAACTGTCTGCTAAATTTCAAAGAGAATAATATAAAAAGAAATTAAAT
>NW_020438922.1:1085286-1129346 GCF_000699045.2 Agrilus planipennis
TTCTTTTATATATATATATATAATTGACATTGACACTAGTGGTATTAGACTATAACTAATAACAAATTAGTTTAATTTAAAAATGTTTTCACGTCTCTCGAGTTGTAGGCACCTGTAGAATGATACAGTCTTTATTTCCCTCTTTTTTTATAATCGACTAAAGTCCTTGATTCTTAATGTGCAACATTCTTTTTTCCTTTTCTGTTTTGTGAACTTTTAAACAGTTTTCAATTAATTTCTTGCCGTCGACTCTCGAAGCGCCTGCCACACGGCGTGCCTTTGCGATGACATTAATGTATGGGACAGGAAGTGGAAGTGGAAGTGGAAGTAGGCAGTAAGTAGGCGAGTGTGTGAGATCGCCTATCCGATCCATGATTTGAAAACATGTCGCGGTGAAAGCTTA
The DNA here is from genome assembly GCF_000699045.2 of Agrilus planipennis. Classification (NCBI taxonomy): domain Eukaryota; kingdom Metazoa; phylum Arthropoda; class Insecta; order Coleoptera; family Buprestidae; genus Agrilus; species Agrilus planipennis. The sequence continues at coordinate 1,085,690 of NW_020438922.1, forward strand.
AGCTCATGTAAGTTTAATGTCTCCGCAGGAGTAATAGAGTACGGGGTTGTAGTTTGTCTTTAATGATACAGCGCGAGTGGGAGTGTGCATCAATTATTTTGAGGTGACCCAGATCCTGGAATAATTATGTAAACTTTGAACCACAAGTCTCGCGTCTTCATCGATCCGTGCAAGACACGGCTACGCATATTTGCATCCTTATTGAGGAATCATTTGTCATCTTCACGTCTCCTTATTCGGACGTCCTTCGAAAAAACGGTTGAGCGTGGGGCTTGTCAAAAATTTATTTATGCAACTACCACTTAAAAAGCACACTAATCGACAGCTGAGTAGCGTACGCGAAAACACGGACGCTAGAGAAAAAAATTCCACCTTTTTTTACACTTGCAAGTTTGTCTATACGCTTAAAAGCAATTCGGATGTAGTGTTTGCGTAGGTCGTAGATACATGTACCATATATCAAATTAAACGTCTCGTCCATTAGCAAAAGTGCGTGGTTGTATCAAATGAGAGATATACATGTGCAGAAAACTGAAAAACAATGAAAAAATTCATGGCTACACCGTCCATATGACTAAAGATATAGAGAAATAGTTTGATTAAATCATCGAATGAGACTCTAGGTCTTTCATAACAAGACTAATATCGCGCTTCTGTTTATTAATAACGATATTCTATTGATATATGTGAATACAATAAGCAAAGGTAAAACAAAATTGCTCTGTGCTCGCTAACGGTTAATTACGAAATTCGAAGAAGATTGTTAAAGGTGGTGCACGTTTGGAGCACGGTGCTGTGTGAAACGTGGACGGTGGGAGTCGCGGAAAATAAAAGGTTAAGCACGTTTGAAATGTGGTGTTACAGGCGAATGATAAGGATACCGCGGACGGAGAAGGTATTATAAAGAGTAGGAACGCAGAGGGCGCTATGGAAGTCAATAGGAAATAGACGAGGTAGATTTGTAGGACACCTTCTTGGAAATGATGGGATAATTAGAGACATATTAATACCAGAAACTGGAGTTAAGGAAGAATAAAGGTAGACTTAGATTATATTACTGTTCACACATAGTGAAGGATGTAGGATGTTCCAGTTTTAAGGAAATGCGAAGATTAGCTCAGGATTGGAAAGAGTGAATGTGCGTGTCCTATCAGTCTTAGGACTGACCCCATGGTGATGATGATGCTTATGATAATCTGTGGTTCTAACATAAGTACAGGCTTGTAATGATAATTTTTAAGGTTCTCTATTTTCATGATGGTGATATGCCTCATGGGTTTAGGCCAGTTTATGACGAGAGAGACTGATTTATAATAATGTGAAGAGAAATTGGATGAAAATTAGAGCAATATTAGGAACCACGATTCTTAAAACAATTATAAGGAGAAGACAGAGGTGACCTTAACTAAAATGGAACCAATCCTGAAGAAATATAGTATAGTATAAGACTAAATAAAAATAGAACAAAGATAATGTTGTGCAAGCCATGTAAAAGTAGGGTAAGAGCTAACATTAAAATAGGAGAAGAAGACTTAGAACTCGTTGATTTTCAATGTGTAGGATATTCAAATAACTATTAACAATAGAAAACAAAGCAAAAGTTTTATAGGTGTGTAGAACGTTAAGTTAATTCACTTGTTATTATTTTGGCTAAATAAAGCATATTCTTAAATTTTAACGAGGCAGTTAAAATAATTTTGCAAATGGTACTGTACACTTTTGTATAGCTCTCGCTCGATGATCGGTGAAGTAACGAGCTAAGCAGACAAATATGATTGAATGATGAATAAAGGGAAGGGGCATATCTCCAACTTCTTGAAACGAACAGTACCTACCTTAATTTTTTTAAATTTGAAGGTCAACTCAAAGAAAGTAAATATGGGGCCGTAATTTGCGATCGGAGTAATCTGTGGATTTTTCTCCTTGCAATTAAAAAGTTTAAATCTTTGTGTAATTTATGAAAGAAACGAAGTTTCCTCTTCGCTAACAAAGAACACTAATTTTAAATTCTGCTTCTAAAGTTCCTGGGGTCGTTCCGGGACTAAGTTGCCCGGACACGTTGCCTCCAGTTCGAGATCAGCGGGAGGAAAAGTTGGAGAACTCCAGCATGGAAATTAAATCCGGGAAAGGATTTCTTGTCAGGATTTAACGCTACCCGCAATTATCAACAGCCACAAATGAAGCATAAATTTAATTTCAATGAGTTCGTTAAATTGAGCGCAATTAACATATCGTACATCCCCTACTTTAGCATACATAAGAACTCCAATGTTGCAAATTGTCTTCAGTTAATGTTCACTTTGCAGCAAGTATCTAATCTAAATTCGACAAGATGTACTTATGAAAGACAACAAATTGTAGACCCAAAGCCTACTGTATACAAATTAAAACATAATATTTCTGATGTTGTAAATTGTATTTAGTTATTGTTCACTGTGTGCCAAATTGTATAGTACGGGTGCGAAATGTCGGCGCGATATAGAAAAAAGTTGGAAACGTTCGAAATGTCGTGTTGCAGGCGAATGATGAGGATATCGTAGATAGAGAAGCATAGAAATGATGAGGTATTGAAAAGAGTAGGAAAACAGAGGGCGCTGTGGAAGTCAATGAGAAATAGACGAGATAGGTTGGTAGGACATCTTCTCAGGCATAAAGGGCTAGTTGCAGACATAGTAGAAGCAGAAACAGGGGTCCAGAATAATAGATCTAGACAATTTTTACCATCTTCATCTTAAGGTCGTCAGTCCTACGATTGATTGGACACGTACCTCCACTCCTTCCTATCCCGAGCTAATCTTCGCATTTACCTAAAACTAGAACATCCCACATCCTTAACTTAACTTAACAGTAATCTAATTTATATCTACTTCTACTCGTTTTAACTCCTGTTTCTGCCTTTAATATGTCTCTGACTAGACCGTCATGCCTGAGAAGGTGTCCTATCAACCTATCTCGCCTATTTATTATTGACTTCAACAGCGCCCTCTGTTCTCCTATTTTTTCTAATACCTGTTCATTTCCAACCTTCTCCATCCACGATATCCTCATCATTCGCCGGTAACACCACATTTCGAACGCTTCTAACCTTTTCTATTCCGCCGCGGCCACCATCCATGTATGGCACCCGTCAGATTATTCTCGAAGAGGGGAAATCTTCAAGAGACACCCCCTGAAGGGAGGTAGTGTCAGATTTTTACTGACTAAAACCCCTTCTCGAATGGGGAGATAACTTCGTTAACTGCGCTATCCTCTGCTTTATATCCCTACTACTCCTTCCTAGATACCTAAAATCAACCACTTCTTCTAATCTTTCGTCTCCTATCTTTACATTAGCTCTTTCCGTACTTTTTCTTCCCTTGCATTCCAGTATTTTTGGACAATTTGTATAAAAACCTTTTTTATCTATAACTCAAAACCCACTTTACGAATTACACTCGTTTATAAGAACAATATGAGAAAGACTGTGACGGATATAAGTAGGACCCAATTCTAAGTTGAAGTGAAGCCTGAATTTAAGCTCCAAATACATACACTTAAAGAATTTTATAGGCAACTTAGTATAACACTGCAGTTAGTGCGTTTGCCAAATAGGACAAAAATAAATTCGTTTTCTCCTTTTTGTTGCAGAACTGGAGAAGAGGACTTCTCTGGCAGCGCAATCGTGCAGCAGCGCCGAGCCAACGCTGTATAGTAGCAGTGTCACAGAGCTGGAGGAACTCCAGGAACTGCTGCACTTCCCAGAAGAGGTTGCACTGCGCTTGGCAGATAGCGAATATCGGTTATTTTATCAGGTAAATTTTATATTATTATTGGTCTAAATCTTCCCATCCACTTTATCGTATAAAAAGCAGAAACTGTGTGAAATTGATGATCCATTCTGCAGTAAAAACATCCATGGGACCCCCACGTGACTTTCTTTTATCACAGAAAAATAGCAAAGAGGCTTCAATTAAACTTTGAATATGACAAGGCATTTATATTTTAAATTTTATAAACTGTCTGCTAAATTTCAAAAAGAATAATATAAAAAGAAATTCAATAAACAAATTAACATGAAATCATGAGAGACTGCATAATCTCAAAACATAACAGAATGTTTCAAAGTGATGTGAAAGAGAGAAGTTGATGAAAATTTGAACAACATTAGGAACCACGATTCCTAAAACAATTATAAGGAGAAGTCAGAGGTGACCTTAACTAAAATGGAACCAATCCTGAAGAAATATAGTATAGTATAAGACTAAATAAAAATAGAACAAAAATAATGTTGTGCAAGCCATGTAAAAGTAGGGTAAGAGCTAACATTAAAATAGGAGAAGAAGACTTAGAACTCGTTGATTTTCAATGTGTAGGATATTCAAATAACTCAAGAGGGATGGAGTGGTACAGATATGGTATAGCGCAGAGTAGTCTTTAACAAAAAGAAATAACTTTTATTCTCGCGAACGATCAATTCAGAAATTCGAAAAAGATTGTTAAAGATGTATGTTTAGCACGGCGCTGTATGACTGTAAATCATGGTGGACTCTGGAAAAAAGAAATGGTTGGAAGCCTTTGAGGTGTGATGATGGTGGTGATATGCCCTAAGGGTTTAGGCTAAGTTATAATGAGAGAAAACTCCCTCATTGGCTTGTGCGAAATAGTATGACCCAGAGGACTTAAATTAGGTTATGGTGACAGAGGACTTCTTAATAGGCTTATGTAAAGTGTTTTGTAGCAAGGGTCGGGGTTAACCTATGGCACCTAGAAAAGGTTTTCCTCAATCACATGGGTGAACTCCTGTGTACTATACGCTTAAGTAAGGTTATGATGCTTGACATATGTAAAGTGGTGCGCACCAGGGATGGGCATCGGCCAAATTTGAATGGATTCAACTAGTACGAATTAATCACGCATTAGAAATTGTTGTTTTTTTTCTATAATGACACTTATAGTAGATAGTTTGTGATATCGATTTTATTAGGTACTGAGCGAAATGAACCCAATAAATCACTAGTTGTGGAAAAGCTGATAGCTTATCGGTAACAGTTATTTCCCTCCATTATTCTCTCACACATGAAGGGCTAATTAGAAGCATATTAGAAGCAGAATTAGAAGTTATGAATAGTAGATGTAGACCTAGATTAAATTATTGTTCATAAGTGTTGTGAATGTGGAATGTTCGACTTTTAGAGAAATGCGAAGATAAGATCAGAATAGGAATGAGTGGAGGTGTGTGTCCAACCAGTCTCAGGATTGACGACCTTATGATGAAGATGATGATGATGGTGCAAGAACCTACACACTCAGGCATGAAGGGCTAGTTAGAAATATATGAGAGTAAAAACAGAGAATAAGAATATTAGAGAAAGGCCTAGAATAGACTTGATTTGAGATATTGTAGTTCTTGAGGAACTGCAAAAGAAGGGCTCAGGATAGGAAGGAGATTATGAGGACCCTATGATGGTGATTAAGTGTTATCCTAAGAATGAATGCAAGTGAAGAAGAAATATGTACGAATGACAAATAGAATGTGACGTTCCCAACATGTATAGGAACCCTAATCGATGAGTTATCAATTGGCAAAATTGTACACAGATAAAATTACAGCTACTGCAAAACACGAGCAGCCAAATTCTGTTTTGCAAATAATTTTGAACTATGCACCAAAACGGTTCAGTTTGTAAATCGCTTTATGAAACTTCGTTAATTACATTGCATGTGTAATGTCGCGTATCGATGCTAGAGAGTCAAACGTTAAATTAGCGATGACGAACCAACTAAGTAACGTCATTAGTGACTATGTTTCTTGGCTCGTTATGGAACACTAATTCAAACGAACGTGCATTTCGCTTTAATGAATTTGTACACACATTGTACTCATAACTCAATTTGGGCTGATTGTGATGCACGTCCGTTAACAAAAGCTCTACCTACCTGCCATCTAGTGAAACTGCTACGTATGGACGACTACGTCACGTTTGTCTGTTGCTCGACTTTGACCTGTCAATTTTGTAGATAAATGGCGATAGCCCAATTCCTTTGTTACACAGATAAATTTTCCAATAAGAACAACCTACAACAAAACATTTTGGTAACAAATGGAAATCTATCTTCTCATTACACTTTAAGAAACTAGGAGTCATTAAAAAAATGTCTTAAGAACTTTTTTAATAAACAATTTGATGAAAAATTAAACAAGAAAAATTATTAGGTTGGACCAAAAGTAAATGCCTCTAGCATTGTAAATTAAAATTATTATCCCCCGCTGTGTTACAACTTTGTATAGAAATGTTATTTAGGACTCAAACCAGAAATTTGGGGAAAACAGCAAGGCGCTGTCATCGCAATATCGTCATAATGTCATAACATGTTAAAGGCGGGCTGCTTTGATATTTGCTACTATTCGTTCTACCTCATTCTATTGTTAAATATTATTTTAATCCAATACCAAAAGGAAAACAATAATTTAATTATGAATAATAAATAGTTTAATAACACAATAATAATAATAGTAGTCTACCTTATGTACTATGTAATTGGGAAACGTAGAAAACAGCAGGGAATCATCACAGGATGAGTGAAGCCTCACCACCCTGCATTATTAGCTTCTTCGTGATCTTCAACTCTTCCTGGATTATCATTGATTACACTATTTAAATGGCCGTTATTAGATTTATACTTTATTTACATTCTCTAGCGATGTACCCCTTCCAATGTCTTGGATGCCCGCTGGCAAAATCGTAGGTAGGGAGAAAAAAAGCTCATTATACTCTCGACTCTTGTTCATTAAACATACTTTTTCATACAGTACCTGCCAAAAGTTTTGTTCAATCATGAATAGTAGTGCGAGTCTAAAACAAGCGTTAAAGCCTTTAATATGTCTTCAAATATAAATAAACATCCCGCTGATATTTTCAGTAGTAAATGGTACCAATAACAGCACATTTGAGCAATGGAATTGTAGTGGATAAAATGGTCAATTTTTCTGTGCGGTACTGTACGGATTATACGCTTCTCACCGGTTAAGAGTTTGGCCGAGAGTTGTCTCCTTTCTTTTCTGGCCTAGTGCTGTTCTTTTCTAATTTGCGCCGGTCAAACTGAAGGTCACATCGCTACAGAAAGTAAACGAAGTATATATGTATTGCATATGCGTTTGTATTTGCTTCTTTGATTTTTAATTTCTCTCTGCAGTTTTATATGGCAAGCGTTAAAGTATTTAACAAATCTAAACCAATATTCCGCATTCGTCCGGTCGAAATAAAGTTGTATTTCTCTGGTGTGCAGTAATTAGATAATGCAATATTTTAATTAAAAATTACTACTATAAAATGCAATCTAATAAAGTTTTACTTCTTACGCGTGTACACTAATACACGCTCGTCTCTTTTTTTAGGCAGGAATTAATTAAAGAATGATACTAAAGAATTTTTTTAATTAGAAGCAACCAGTAAGGGGTGAAACGTTCTTTATTGATTATGTAATCTCTACCGGCGTNAAGCGAAACTTGAACACAGTAATATTTGTTTTGTTTTGTTCTCTTGTTTATGTGCCGAAAAACATTGTTTAACGTATTTTTTTGTCACAAATGAAATCAATAGTAAATTACCTTTTGTGGTATCATCTATGTATTATTTTGTTTGTAAGTCTTGAAGGAAAAACATAATTTGTTGTGCAGTTTCTACAGTTGCTTTCTACAGCTTCATGAACTGTCAGTCGACTACAGTTTTATGTCTCTCCAGTTTAAGTAAATCCACAATTTGGGAAACGTCACTCAAGATTCGAATTAGTACTAAGCTTATTTTGTATTCTCCGTGGTCACTTGGGATCACTGCGCTACAATGCCCCTGTCTTCAAGAGAAATTGCAGCATTTGGTCGGTCGATAAATTTTGGATTAGGAAAGAGGAACAATAGCAACACATTTTCTCCTTTGTGATTTGTTCAGTTCTCAATTAGTGTTTCAGTAAAGCTAATATTTTCGGCTAAGAGTGTGGTGGTCTACATAGTATTTCTTGCTGTTTCTTTATTGCTTGTTTCCTTGTCACTAACACAAAATAAAGTGTTATTGCCTAGTTCTAGAATTTTATTAATTTAATATTACTAGTTCAGAATAAGAAATGTATTAAACTGAATATTTTGGATCATCATTAGATGTCACGTAAATTACAGAAAATCGTTTCATCATTTTCATATTGAAATTTCTTTTTAGGCGGGCATAAATTAACGTAATAAAACAAATATTACTGTATTCAAGTTTCGCTTATTATATTGTAATGTTCGTGGGTTTAACAAAATTAACTTCTAATACTGATTTATTTCACTGCTATCACTGTCAATTTATTTCTGGATTCACTTCTGCAACGGTCAATTTATTTCTTCTACGCTCGGCGATCGTCTCTTCCTTTAAATACTCTTTTGTTTACTTTCGGCAGTCTTCTCGAAACATCCGGATAGTTTATTTTTTCTTTGAACTGTTTAACTGCTTTCCCAGAACGCAGGTACGACACACACATTTACAAATACGGCGCACATGAAGAAGGGCGCCCGCGGCTAGTCGGCAAATCGATAAACCGTTCACGCACACGTGTGCCCGATCGCACACAAACACGGCCGTGCTCGCTACAATACATTACCAAGACAAACACTAAAATGTTATGATCTTGGTTTTTTTGGTCGTTACTCATCACTATATTTTTATTATTATCTCAATACATGTGGGTTTTGCCTTCTGTCATATAAGTTAACTCACAACTTTGGCATTTCAAAGAACAATTTTGCTAACCATGTCCGCGTCATTAGAATCACATATCATGAATGAATAACTAGTGACATATGTAGATTAGAAAAGCAAGGTCAGGGATGTTTTTCCTTACGTATTTTACGACGATCAATTCGAATCTTGGCTCAGTAACTTAAGATATTGTGATATCGTAACGTCAAATCCCAGAAAACAAATTTTTGGCATTTTCTGACCATATTATGAAAATTAATAAGATAAAACAATCTGCAAAGTAACAATCCCCGAATCAAGTCTCAGAAATGCCATAGCACGAGAATTTTAAGATACACGAAACTAATTTTGGATTAAATTTTAACTGACCTGAGACACGAACTCTCTTTATTATATATTTGAATAGACATGGAACTTTGTGAATAAAATTTTTTTCCCACAGTCCAAAAATAATTTTTTGAAAACCGCCGAGATTCAAAACGCTTGTATGACCTTGGAGATAGCTCGTGACGTCACATTTGTCTACAGGAGTAGGCGAGGAGACGTTCGGGCTGATGGAGTTGACAAGATATTAACTTTTTGCGTAGCTATTGAAAATAATCAAATATGTTAATTATGAGCAGATTAGATACTGGAACCTTAATAAATACAGGGCTAATTTTATTCGCCATATTAAAAAAAAATGGAATAATTAAGGGTAATTATACCAGTTCAGTTATTGATTGCCGTGAAATCACGAGCAGTATTTTCGCAAAATGTTGGTTTTAATGAAGCGAATGAAACTCGATATAAAACACTATTTACAAATGAATCATTAACTACTTATGAAATAACGAATTACAACTACAGGCACAACGAAAAAAAATATGAATTAAACACACAAGTTAACAAGAAGAAGAAGAAACCGTAACTCTAAATTATGTGACAAAATCAAAAATTGTTCGGGTGCCACCACCAATACCTGATATGCACCAGAAGAATACGAGCCAGAAGTCAATAAGGGGAAAACCCCAACAAGGTATGACTGCCTCAAACTATGAAATTCCTCTAACCTACGTACAATTGAAGAACATCGATAATAAAATTAACAAAGGTACTTGTCGTCGAAGACCGCCCCAGAATCTCACCATTGGGACCAAATCGGCCTATTATTGTTTGTAAAAGAACATTCAAAAGATATTTGACCATCTTGTATGCATTTGAAATTATAGAAATTATCAATATTATAAAATAAAGTAGGTTGTATCTCAGAATACTTATATAGTATCATTAGAATTATGTTAAATTAATTACACAGGAATAAATAATTTCTCACTTTATAATTTTAGTATGATTCTAGTTTTAAATATTATGGTTATGACTGATGGTAAATACTTGCTGAAATATAATCATGTGCATTAAAATGACGTGAACAAATTTTTATTCCGGAATTCACTTCTTTGATACCTACTGCTTTCATCCAAGCTTCTATTAGTTTACTTTTTTCTCTAATTTTCCGAATATATTTTTTACATATATAAAACGGTTAGTTTTTATTGGAAAGTAGTTAATGTAGGTGAAGAGTGAAGATCTATGTCTGAAGTGCTATTGCAGCTTTTCACTGAACATATTAACTTTTTATTTGATTTAACTTTAGAAGAAAACTTCGTCGACTCCATCATCAAAAAAATTTTTACTTTTTTAACGTGTTTTATTATTTTAATAAACAATTTTACAATTTGCGTGCACAGTTCCTATGTAAATTTTTCCCTCATTCGAGTTATAAATTTTGCCACCAGATGGTGCATGCCCATTTGACGGATCCCAATAGTGATATGCAAATCTATTTATAACGACTAAAAAAAATATTAAAATTAAACTGCTCAAATAATAGAGACCCTTCAAGATAATATTTGTTTTAAACACCTTCAACACATTCGTCTGAGATTATATCACAATGCAACTCCTCACTGATTAAATTCAGCCAACACTTAGTAAATCGTTTTTGAAAGCAATGGTGCTTTCAGAAGTCCCTGAACAGAATCGAAAATAGCGATTTATTCGGATTTGCTGCTGTCGTTGTTTCACCGTCTTTCTGTTTACAGCTTTTGTTTTCAATGTTTCTGTCTTGTCTTTATAATGTTCGTGATGTTTCACTTTTTTTGTTGTGCCCGACAAACTCATTTGTTACTTGACCTGTCCAACGTGTCTTATCCGTCCTTCCTGTTATATACCCACACCATATTAGTCCTTTTTGCTCTGTAAATGTTTGTGAATGTGGATTTTCCTACTTTTGAATCGGTATAATTATCTCTTAATGTTGTATACTTTCTCATTTTCGATCGTTTTCTTTTTGTGTTATTGACGTGCGAGGTCTGTTCAAAAAGTATCGCGAATTTTGAATTGCTGCAGGTTATGCATATTCGATTTCCGATTTTTTTGTGTCGTTATGTTGGTACTCATGTCTCTCACTTATACTGACATGTTCGGCCATTTTGAATGTTCAGTTATTTTTTGACAACTTGCACGTGTTTTGGCTCGTCTTCGACTTTTGCTTATTCCAAAAAAAGGATCAAAGAATCGGTATCAAGTTTTGGGTGAAAAACAAAACTCAGAGTGCGGGCGCATTCCAAATGTTGACTGTGGCATATGGTGAAGTTACCTTGGGTCGAAGCAACGTTTATCAGTGGTACAAAATATTCTCAGAGGGCCGAGAAGATGTGAACGACGAAGAGCGTGCCTTACGTCCGAACACGTCAACAACAGACGAAAACATTGTTGAAATGAAAGAAATAGAATTGACCAATCGCCGAATTACCGTTAGAGAAGTTGCTGAGGACCTAAACATATCGATTGGCTCTTGCCATTCGATTTTTACCAATGATTTTGTCATGAGGCGAGTCGCCGCGAAATTCGTACCAAAATTGCTATAAGAAGTTGTTGGACTCGATGACCCAAATTTGCTCAAGAGGGTCATAATTGGTGATGAATTATGGGTCTATGGTTATGACGTAGAAACCAAAGCTCAATCATCCCAATGGAAGCTGCCGCACGAGTTAAGACCGAAAAAAGCATGTCAAGTTAGATCGAATGTGAAGGTTTTGCTTGCAGTTTCCTTCGATTGCAGCGACGTGGTGCATCGTGAGTTCTTGCCATAGGGTAAAACGATCAATAAGGAATATTACCTGCAAGTTATGAGCAATTTGTGTGAAACAATCTACCGGAAACGCCCGAATTTTTGAAAAAACAAAAACTAACTTTAGCACCTTGATAACGCTTCTACTCACGCATCAAATTTTTGGCCAAAAGCAGCACAATAACAATGCCGCAGCCACCGTTTTCCCTAGACCTGGCCATCTGTGACTTTTTCTTGTTCCCAAAACTGAAGTGACCCATGAAATGACAACGCTACGCTACGATTGAGAAGATAAAGACTGCATCGAAGGAGGAGCTGAACAAGATCACAAAAAATGATTTTTGAAGTGCTTCGAGGATTGGGAAAAAACATTGTCACAAGTGAATAATATCTAGTTGGGATTACTTTGAAATGGACAAAATAGATATTCAAGAATAAATAATTAATTTTTGAAAAACCACAAAATTCACGGTATCTTTTGAACAGACCTCATATGTAAACTTTGTATTTAAAATCGTACATTGGATGCTCGAAAAACGAGAGGCATTTCTTCTTCTCGAAACTAGTTTTCGAGAAGAGCGATAACGAAATATATTGAAACCACTAAGGTCAACAACGGCTCGAGTTTCCAACTTCAAAGCGCATCCTTCTACGTGTGAACGTGTATTGTAATAAGGAAGCGTCTCTAAAGTTGCACAAGTGGGCGCAAAATGAGACGAAGGATGAATCTCTCTCGAATCGCATTTCTCAAATGAAAATCTCATAAAATCATACTCCACTTCATGGTGCTTGCATACGTACAAACCCTATTTAAATGGTTTAATTAAAATTAATGAAAATTGGATTACAAATTGCATTCCGACTATATAAGAGCTTGCCGAAGAAAATCTAACGAATTGCGAGACCGTTCTCTGCTGCATTTCTGCAGTTTGCGTTTAAGTGTTTCCATTTCAGTTTATTTGTTTGTTTTTGTTCCAAATTCGCTCGCACGGAATGAATCATTCAATTCCGTGGTCATTAGAACAGCATCATAACGCACCCACTTACGAAACGCAGCTGTCGAATATTCAGTCACAATTCTCCTATTCCTCTCCTGTCTTATTAAATAATTCACAAAGGGATACGAAGATTAGTTGGACAGCAAGGAACGTAATAGTTATTGGACTGATTCTGTCACACTAATTATTATTTATGTTAATTAAAATTAACATTAACAATATATGTCACGTCCTGTAGATATAAACGTTCCATAGATACAATAGTAAAAACAGTTGTGGTTGGATCAAAGCATTAGGGAGGACACCACAGCATTAAGATTCTCTAGGGTAGGCTCACTTCTTTGCAGTGTTGCAACAGACCTCTGCTTTCGCTTCCGCAATTACGGAAGTTCCGCATACATTTTCACATCCGCTTCAGCATCTAGTTATAGTACAGTCTACTAGGGTTATCACCTAAACACATTACACTTCCGCTTCTGCATCTGCTTCCGTTTCCGCTTCCGCAAAAATTTACTATTTACTTTAGGACACTTCCGTTGCAACGCTACTCCTTTGATATGCCTAAAATACCGATTTTTTTTGCAAGACATCATAAATTAACTTCATATATTTGTAGTGTGGCTTAACGATGACACTCTGTACTACCTAGCTCCTTCTAGCGCGGAACCCGTAGATGAAGGGGCTAGGAAGCGAACCTACTGTATAGAATCATTATACTACGGCTGAAGAGGATCTTTCGTACTGTCCTTTACCTGACACCACAGTTATATCGATAAGATAAATACCCCACCAGCATCAACAGGTGGAAACGAAGCACATCAAAGTGTTTTTTGTATTTTTAGAAAGCACGCAAAAAAGGGGACGCGAACGGGATGTTTGTCATTTAATTTTGATGGAATCAGGATGCTAAAGAATCTTGAATTAAATAACTTTTATCAGCATTACACTTATTGATTCTATAGACAATCGGTAACAAATCATATCAAAAAAGTTTCAAAAATATTCTGTATTATCACTATTGTTGCCGTTTCTTCTAACAATAGTGTCTTTCATAGATGGAAGACAAGTATCTGAACGATTACAGCGATAATCTGACAATTTCTTGAAATTTGTTGTGTTCCATATAAATATACAAAATCCTCAATGACTATTTTATTTCACAATTAGTACTTAATACTTTGTTATTCTCCAATGTACCTACGGAATTTCTAAATGACAAACACGATATTTTTCATGTAGATATTAGAAAATATTGTAACAAATCTGACTCATTTCGAGTGTGTATTTTGTTGAGGTCTTTTGACGCCTGGAAATTAACGCAACGCCTTCAACACTTAATGTTCAATAGCTGCAGCTTCCTGAACAATCCTTGCTTAGACCATTTGCCACGACAGCATCAATAAACACTTCGGTAAACACAATTTAACGGGCCACTGGTTTCGGCACCACTCATGTATGTAGCTGCTAAATTACTAGGTATCGCCACCTGTTGTATCTTGTACCATCAAATGGGCCACTAAAACCACCAGAAACCTCATGAACATGTCTTATGCTAATACTGCTCCAAATTGGGCACATCTAAAAAATCGTATGAGGTAATGTACTAACTGACAGCTCAACAGCGCGCACCTGTCTGTAAATGTTCCCTATTTCTCCAGTTTGATTGGCAGGTCGACCACCGACCAGCAAATAACGATTTAAAATAAAGTATGGTTCCCACTGCTCTCGATACGTTCTCGATCGGGTGAAATAGTTTTACAGGGAAAACAATGACCCTATTCACACTGACGTTATCGCACCAGTTTCGGCCCCATCATGCTCCGATACCGATATATTTCAAACAATATTTTATCGAAGCGAGATCAAAATTGTCTCAAATATTTCGAAGTGAACTGGACCAGAAGAATCAAAACCGTTTTGGAATATTCGTCACCTATAATTTCCAGTATTTCTACAATTTACTGAAGGTGTGGATCTGCGAATAGACCATTGGTCACCAAAAACTCCTTTGGAATAAGTTAAAATATTCTTCATTGTTTCTAAGGTTATCCAGTTACAATATTCTCGAATATCTCCAGCATTGGAATTTACTAGAATGAAGTAGACCGAGAGAGCAACCGAGAACGTTCTGGAATCTTCGAGAACGATTATGTATGAGTGGTATGACTGGTTTTTGACACTATCTTAAAACATTTTATATTTATTTCGACCAAGTTGTTCCAAAACCTGTTTGAAACATCTCATAATGTTTATGAATGGCCCAGTTCTGTGTGTTTGGAATTGCGGTTAATACGTGCATTGAAACGTAAATATGTCATTTTAAATACTTCTAAAGCTTCAGCGCAACGTAGGAAAGCGGAATTTCAGCTTTATGGCGAATTATGCTCACAAATCACCCCAGTTGCCATCCACTGGTCGAGTTATAAATCTTTAAAGCCATCACATAACTCCGTAACCATCTGACCGATTGCTTTTAAATTCAGTGTGGAATTGTGTTATTAATCGAAACTGCGATAAAATTCTGAAATCGTTTTATCAATAAAATGGCGTTTTATGATACGTAGAGACTAAAAAGTTTACTATGAGAGAACGACAAGATTATTAATGCTTTCTTACCTCTGTAATCTATATAATATTACCAATTTACTTATAATAATACAATATAATACTCTCTTAAAAGAGCTACAGTGTATTATTGAAAGTATAATGTGAACAATTATATTTATATCCTGATTTTTGAAACTAAAAAAATCCCTTTAACGTACGAAATTTCCCATAAAGTGTATACAAACATACCAGATCTGTTCAAAAAGTATCGCGAATTTTGAATTTCCAAGAGTTAGATATATTTGATTTTCGATTTATTTTTGTGGTGTTGGTACTCATGCCTCTTACTTGTTAATTTTTGACATCTGCTTTGCTTGCATCTGTTTTGTCTCGTATTCGATTTTTGCCTATTCAACCCGGAAAATAAAATTAAGTGCGCGCAGGCATTGCGAATGATGCATATGGTGGAGCTACCTTGGACCGAAGCAACGTTTATCGGTGGTACAAAATTTCTTAGACGGCCGAGAAGATGTGAGCACGTCAATAACAGACGAAAACATTGATGAAGTGAAGAAAATTATATTGACCAATCATCGAATTACCGTTAGAGAAGTTGCTGAGGACCTAAACATATCGATTAACTCCTGCCATTCGATTTTTACCAATGATTTAGGCATGAGACGGTTCGTCGCGAAATTCGTACCAAACCCTTTAACATTGCTAAGGAGCTGTTGGACTCATATGAAGGTTTTGCTTAGAGTTATCCTCGATTTCAGGGGCGTGGTGTATCATGAGTTCTTGCCACAGGATAGAACAGTCAATAAGGAATATTACCTGCAAGTTATGCGAAATTTGCCCGAAGCAGTCCGCCAAAAACGAGGAAGAAGACTTTTGCACCATAATAAAGCCTCTGCTCACATCGTTGCTTGTGCGCAAATGTTTGGCCAATAACAACAGATTAATAATGCCGCAGCCACCGTTTTCCACAGATCCTGGCCCTCTGTGACTTTTTCTTGTTCCCAAAACTGAAGTGGCCCATGAAAGGACAACGCTACGCTACGATTAACGAGATGAAGACGACATCGAAGGAGGAGCTGAACAAGATCACAAAAAATGTTTTCTTGAAGCGCTTCCAGGATTGGAAAAAACGTTGACAAACGTGTATAATATCTGGTGGGGAAGAACACAAAATTCGCGATAATTTTTGGACAGACCTCGTACATATATTTTCAACTTCTCCTGACGTAAGGCTCGTACATATATGTATAACACAAGCAGCTTTTCCGTTTACTTTTTCTAATTGAGAGTAATATTTCCTACAGGTAACGAGGTTATTTTGCCAAAAGAGGATATTATATTTGCACCTGCACCTACTTGGCAGATACACCGACGTCTGACGTGGAAAAAGTTTTAGAGAACCGTCGCCTGAAAAGCAATTATTTTTGTTCGTATTTTAGCGCCCACCTTCTTCCAAGTACACTTTTCCTTCAAAATTCGAAAAGAGACCCAAATCACGTTTGTTTCCAATTTGCAAATTGTGTCATCTTCTTCGAAACACTAAAGCCCTTTTTCGCTGTTCCGCAAGTTTTGGGACAAGTAGTTACCCTCTCGATCCAATGACATGTCGTGTCATTTCATTTTTTTATAGAGCTGGTGACCATTTTTTGACATCAACAAATACTTTTGTATTTAAGATAAGGAATAGCCAAATCTACTGTAATCGTGTGAAGTATACGATTTAACAATGACAAAATTTTTTCAAGGTTGTTTTTCCATCATTGCGCTAAATTGGACGTTATTTAATTTTGGCGAGATTTTTATCAGTCTTAGACTTTGCACTGTTTTGAAGACGTTTGAATATAAATTCTGGCTTAACTTTTAACAGATTGGACAATCCTTAATAAATTTTTTAAAGAATTTAAACCATTTTTGGTGAACTCGTAGTGGAAGAAATGACATAAATTTTGAGTCAAATTGGGAACTTCTCAGCGTGATAAGATTTATAAAGAGTTTAAGATTTGAGTTACCCTAAAGTGGGTGTTATTTAATTATAGTGAGATTTCTAGCAGTCTTAGACTATTTCGGAGACGTTTTGAGTAGAAATTCAGGATTAACTACTTCTTTAGGCTACTTTAGGGGAAATCATAGTGGAAGAAATGACTTGAATTTTGAGTCAATTTAGGAGCTATTCAACATGATAGGATTTCTAAAGAGTTCAAGTTTCAAATTGTCCTTAATTGGACATTATTTAATTATAGTGAAATTTGTAACAATCTTGGACTGTTTCGGAGACTTTTTTGCAGAAATTTAAGCTTAACTTTGAACAAGTCTTCTAAACGACTCTTCTAAAGATTTTGGCTACTTTTAGAACACTCATAGTGAAAGAGATGACTTAAATTTTTTGATTCAATTTGGAAACTCCTCGATAAGATAAAATTTCTAAAGAATTCAAGATTTTTGAACTTCAGTGTGAATTCAGTTTTAATATTATTAGGTGTTAATTAGTATTCAAGCTGAGGCTGAGTTAATCTTCGTATTTCCCGAAAACTAGAGCAACCAACATCCTTAACAATTTGCGAACAGTAATCTAATCTAGGTCTACCTCTACTCCTCTTAACTCCCGCTTCTGCCTTTAATATATCTTTAACTAGACCTACATGCCTGAGAAGGTGTCCTACTAACCTATCTCGCCTTTTTTTTATTGATTTCCTCTGTTCTCCAATTCTTTCTAATACCTCTTCATTTCTAATCTTCCCTTTTCACGATATTTTCATCATTCGCAGGTAACACCACATTTCGAACGCTTCTAATCAATTTCCGCCACCCCCAGCCTACTACTCCTTCCGTCCTGACTTATCTGACTTCCTAGCTACTTAAAATCAGCCACTTCTTCTAATTTTTCGTCTCCTATCTTTCTATTCGCTCTTTTCCTACTTTATCTTCCCTTGCATACCAGTATTTTTGTTTTACATTTATTTATTTTCATACAATACTGTTTTCAAAATACCGCTTCCATTTTATTTAAAGCTATCTCTGAAATATCTCATGCATAAAATCCCAAAAATGAGAGCGCACTATTTACTCCAACTTTATGTGTTTTTTTTGTGTTTATTTAGTCGTCTGCTACATTGATTATGAAAATTACAGCCGGGCTACTTGGTGTGCGTCAAATTCGTAGATTGATTTACTCTAATACAGAATAGCCATCGTCCAACGCGCATCTGTAGGCGTTATAGGGCCATGCCTCGTTGTACACTGAAATTTTTCTAAATCAAATAACAAATTATTCTTTTATTGTTTCAGGTGAGTGCGTGGATCACCCAGCTTATCATAGCTCAGCCCACGCACGATGCTCGTAGAGCAATTGTTTCCTGTATCCTGAGGGTCGCACTCAGTTGCTGGAATATCGGCAATTTCAATGGAGCCATGGAAATTATTGCCGGTCTTAAGTAAGTTTAATGACCTTCTAAATTCGACCTTCAAACTTAAAACGATACCTACTGTCAAAAATTTCGTCTGACAATAATTTCTTTCCATAAAATTTAATTTCTCTTCATAGGATACATATACGTATGACTTCTACAGACGAGGTTTTTAAAATAAAGCATAATCCATCTTTAAAAAATTTTTCTTTATTATTGTTTTTACTGTAAGTAAATATATAGTAAGTATATATTTAAAAATTACATTGATATAATAAAATTAATCGGATGAGGGGTATAATTGGAGTCTAATTGTTGATAAGGTAACTAATCATTTTTTGTGTTCGTTCATTCGTATTTTAAAATGTCTTCTGGTTGTTCCTACGTAAATCATGTTACAAGGGTGTGAGCAAATTTAAAAAGTCCTTCTTTTATGTTCATTTTCAGATACTTCGTTGCTTTTTAGATATAAAATTACTTAGAGAATTGCTGACTACATTTTAGTTGGTTTTATAATATAGATGTAATACATTTTTTATAGCATATTAATGTTTCGTAATTGTTTTTCAGATTTTTTGTGAGAATACTTATTAAATGATGTTAAATATACTTAAAAATATAGAGATTTACAAAGATAGAAGGGTGATACTTAGTTTGTATAAAGAGCAACAGGCAGTTATAGAGCTAGGGAAGCATCGTAGAGAAGTAAATATTAGGAAGGGAGTCAGACAGGGATGCGCACTGTCACCGCTACTTTTTAATCTATACATCGAAGACGCCATCAACACTATTAAAGACAGTACAACTGTAGGGATAGATGTGCAAGGGCAAAAGATTAGTATGCTTAGATTTGCAGATGATATAGCAGTATTAGCATCTAGCAAGGAGGACCTAGAGATAGCTTTAAATAAAATGGAAGCGGTACTGACAGATCAGTACTGTATGAAAATAAATAAAAGTAAAACTAAAATACTGATATGCAAGGGAAGAAAATGTAGGGAAAGGGCGAATATAAAGATAGGAGATGAAAAATTAGAAGAAGTGGCTGATTTTAGATACCTAGGAAGTCAGATAAGTCAGGGCGGAAGAAGTAGTAGGGATATAAAGCAGAGGATAGCGCAGGGTCGTGTCGCATTTAATAAAAAGAAGTCACTTCTATGCTCGCGAACGGTTAATTTAGAAATTCGAAAAAGGTTATTAAAGGTGTATGTTTAGAGCACGGCGTTGTACGGGTGCGAAACATGGACAGTGGGAGCGGCGGAAAAGAAAAGGTTAGAAGCGTTCGAAATGTGGTGTTATAGGCGGATGATGAGGATATCGTGGGTAGAAAAGGTTAGAAATGAAGAGGTATTGGAAAGAATAGGAGAACAGAAGTGGAAGTCAGTAAAAAATAGGCGAGATAGGTTGGTAGGAAACCTTTTTAGGCATGAAGGTCTAGTCAGAGACATATTAGAGGCAGAAACAGGAGTTAGGAGGGGTAGAGGTAGACCTAGATTAGATTACTGTTCACAAATAGTTAAGGATGTGGGCTGTTCTAGTTTTAGGGAAATGCGAAGTTTAGCTCAGGATAGGAAAGAGTGGTGGTGCGTGTCCAACCAGTCTTAGGACTGACGATCTTATGATGATGATGACTAATTAAATAAATTTAATTTGCTAAGGTCAACAAACGTGTGGTCATTCTAAAGACATTCCGCCCTTCGTATTTAAGAACATTTCCAAAATATGTAATGGAGTGGTCGAGTTATGAATTTATGTTTAAAAAATATTTAAGAATTATACTTTTCCGCTAAATAATTCCCTGAAATGAGATTTTCTATTGGGGATATTAAACCAATAGATTCCCTATAATACTGCTTAAAAGTTTCCATGCGACCGCAAACAGGTAGCTACCGTCAGTAAATTGGGCCAATTTATTTTTACAACACTTTGTTGCGATTACGATGCTGTGTTTGGTTACAGGAACAATTTACATTTAAATTCAAACGAGCGTCTTCCCGTTGAAAATTTATTAAATGATGCTATGGCTACCCATAAACGGCTAAAGGAATTGCGAGAATGTGATGAAATGGAACTTCAGCTGCTCGGGTTGTCTAAAGATCTGAGCATCCTTAAAATATCAACTAAAGGATTGTATTTAATGGCAGGCTATTAATATTCCTTTCTTCAGCAATAAGGAAATTAACCGTGAACTTATTCTCCTTCGGGATAACAGCGGTTATAAGAACTGGGTTATTGGGGCAGGGGTTTCTTTCGGCCTCCAGCAGATTTTAAGGGGTTGTAGGCCGGCGGAAACTACTTGCCACCGTATCCCACATCAGCTGATCAACGCACTGGCACTCCAAGAAGAAATACAGTAGAATAATACCATCTGTTTTCTACTAATGTGCGCTCACATATCGCCAAAACAAATCGCCTAGATTTAACGATTTTTGAAAAATTGATAGTATAAATAAACTAAATATAGCAAGGAATCTACTACAACTACTATATTTCATTATCTCTAAAATGTACAGGTCTCACATTCAAAAATACTTCGCACGGTGGAATATTTTGTAAATATAATATAATATTCAGTACGTTTTGCTTTATGATTCGCTTTATTATTTGTATTAATGAAACAGACTCACATTAATAAATTTATCTACCTGTTCATCCTCACCATAACGTCGTCAGTCCTAAGACTGGTTAGACACGCACCTCCACTCTTTCCTATCCTGAGTTAATCTTCGCATTTCCCTAAAACTACAACAACCCACATCCTTAACTGTTTGCGAACAGTAATCTAATCTAGATCTACCTCTACCCCTCCTAACTCCTGTTTCTGCCTCTAATATGTCTCAGATTAGACCTTCATGCCTGAGAAGGTGTCCTACCAACCTATCTCGCCTATTTCTCACTGACTTCCATAGAGTCCTCTGTTCTCCTATACTTTCTAGCATCTCTTCATTTCTGACGTTCTCTATCCACGGAATACTCATCATTCGCCTGTAACGCCACACTTCTAACCTTTTCCGCTGCGTCTACTGTCCATGTTTCGCGCCCATACAGCGCCGAACTATCAACATTTAACAATCTCCTTCGAATTTCTAAATTAATCGTTCGCGAGCACAGAAGTGACTTCTTTTTATTGAAGGTGACTCGACCCTGCGCTATCGTCTACTTTATATCCCTACTACTCTTTCTGTCCTAAACAGAAAATCAGCTACTTCTAACTTTTCGTCTACTATTTTTATATTCGCTCTTTCCATACTTTTTCTTCCTTTGCATAACAGTGTTTTCGCTTTAATTTTATTTGTTTTTATACAATATATTTATGAGAAATAAAACAATGAAATTTATAGTTGCAAAGAATAGCAGTAAAAAGAACTGAAGTCTGAAGAACTGATTGTCGAAGAAGTCCCAGCCTTATCTTCGACAATCGTGCATCAAAATAAAATTAAACCATAAAATCCAGTATCTTAAGTAATGTATGGGACATTTTATGGATTTAACGGTTAGTCTTGTTTTCGCAGATTATTGACTCATTTTTTTTTATTACAGATCGAATAAGCTCAAGCCATTTTGGCTTTCCATTACGGAGAAGGAAAGTTTGCCAGTGTTGGATTTTTTATCGGCGGCTCTGTTATCGGCAGAATACGATCGCGCTTTAAAGAGAGCGCTGGACATGACAGAATGTCCTGTCATCCCATTTTTTGGTGCTTTTTTACGCGAACTACGTGAAATATTGGCCTCGTGTTCCACGTCGCAAGTATCGACAACTCCCAAACCGACCGCGAAATCGACACGAAAAAAAGATGACTTAAGGGACCAAGAACAACAAAGGCAAGTGGTAGGTGAGAAATCTAATAGACCTTTTCTATTTTATTTTTTTATATTTATACAGATACATACAAAACCACTCTGAATAGATTTTATTCCATACTAATGACCCGCCCCAGCTTCGCACGGGTGCAATACTAAATATATTTTTGTTTTGTTTACATTATTATGGAAAAGGGGAAATCTTCAAAAGATACCCCTTGAACATACTAAATATACTACAGAATGTCTTTATATACAACATTCACAGTTTTTTTGTCATTAGACAATACAAACCGGCCTCCCGGCCGGTACCGCCGCAACCGCTATGTCCCTGCATTTTAAATCTGTAATATCGAAAATATTCATTCAGTATGCTACAAAACAATTGCCCACCCAGTACCATTAGTAGCTAAAGAGGATGAAGCATAACCATTTCTATTTATTTTTGGCTTCTATGGTTTATCAGAACTACTACGTATTACGTATGTGTCAATGGGAACTAATAAGTTCGAAATCGCAATTCATATATAAAAATGGAAAGTACGTTCCATCAGAAATTTTGATACTTTATTACAATATTAAAAAATTAATTAAACACCATTTTGAAAAATGGTAGATCTTATCAACGCCTCTAATCATAAACGAATCTCGTTACTATTATAAAGAAGGCTTACCAAAAATATGTATTTTCGTCCAGCTACACCCAATGCCGAGGGCAACTTATTAAGTACGTAAATATTAAATTAAAACAAGTTAACAAACAGTGGCGAAAGGATTAAATTTAAATTGCAGAAGTTCGAGATTATTTTAGTAATTATATTCAATTAGCGGCTTTTCTTAGTAATTAAGCATTGTGCGAATAAGTCATTCGAGCAAACGTTCGCGTAATTTTCTTCTGCATTGAAATCGTCGTCTAACTGAGATTATCTGAAAATGAAGATAATTTTCTAATAAGTACAACAAAACCGTCTACGACTCAAATCTCAAGCACATAAAATCTCTATGATTTAAAATAGGGATGGCTATTCTTCTCGATTTTTAAATTGAATCGAATCGATATCTGAAGAGTCGATTCCTGAAGATTTCTGTTCTCGATTTGTTTTTCAGCTTTTGTAGGGAAAACGAAGAAGTACCAACTTAAAATTATACATCTTTTATTGTCTTTAACGTTATTAAAGTTACGAAAAGTAATAAAACAATATATATCTATCTACAACAGTAGGCACCTATTAATGTTTAGTCCATTTTTATTTCATGCACATTAGCTTTTCTTATTAAAAAAATCGGTTGTCTGTAAAGTCGGTTTACTGCCGATAATTGAACGTGACAACGTCATAAGAAAATACTGATGGAATGGTTTCATTTTTCAAAAGAAAATTTTAATTTTATTTGTTTGATAGATATTTTGTATGGATATAGAGAAGGAGGTAAATGGAAATGTATTATTGTATAGCAGCTGTCCACGCAAGTAGGAGAGAGACAGATGTCGAACGCTGCCGAACGCGGAGGCCGATTGTGCCTCTTTGTCGCTCGTTCCGCTTGCACTTCAAACCTTAAATGGAACGCCTCAGAGCGAGGTAACGCCGCATGAGTCATGTTTTTTCGTGCGTGCAGGCGGCTCCATAGAATTATAAGACGTTGTCACGTCAAAAAAAGGATTTAGAAGGTAGTCATAAGCCTAACCCTCACATAAATAATATAAGTATTATAACATTCAAATAAACATAAACTTTAGAGTAGCATCCTAGCGAGCGATAAAAGACAGTTTTGTGATTGCATCTTTATCGAAACAATCAAATTTTGCTTTCAAAATATTTGAGATAGATTGACGGGATCGATTCATTGCTTAATATCTAGTAAAAGATTTGATTCTCGTGGCCCAAAGAATCGCGTCTTCGATTAATCGATATGAAATAACCATTCTTAATTTTTGTTTTCTTTTATTTCTTAGGGTTTCGCAACTCAAAATAAATCGCATTTTGCACTTATCGATTCATCCAATTTTATTTCTTAATATTGATACTCCAACAATAGAAAAAGGAATAAGCGCGTACATAGGATTTGTAGATTTAGAAAAAGCTTTTTGAAATGGGAAAAGATGTTAAATATGTTTAAAAATTTAGGAATGAGTTACAGGGATAGAAGGGTGATACTTAGTTCGTCTAAAGAACAACAGGCAGATATAGAACTGGAACAGCAACGTAGAGAAGTAAATATTAGGAAGGGAGTCAGATAAGGATGCACGTTATATTTTAATTTATATATCGAAGATGCGATCAACATCATTAAAGATAGGAGAACTGTAGGGATAGATACAGAGAGGCAAATAATTATAATGCTTAGAATGATGATATAGCAGTATTAGCATACGAGGAGAAGTTAGAGATAGCTTTAAATAAAATGGAAGCGGTACTTGCGAAACAGCAATGTATAAAAATAAATTAAAGTAAAACAAAAATACTAGTATGCAAGAGAAGAAAAAGTAGGGAAAGACCGAATATAAAGATAGCAGACGAAAGATTAGAAAAAGTGGCTGATTTCAGGTATCTAGGGAGTCAGATAATTCAGGACGGAAGGAGCAGTAGGGACATAAAGCAGAGAATACCGCAGGGTCGAGTCGCCTTCAATAAAAAGAAGCCACTTCTATGCTCGCGAAAAAATAATTTAGAAATTCGAAAAAGATTGTTAAAGTTGAATGTTTAGAAGGCGGCGCTGTACGGGAGTGAAGCATGAGAGAGAAGGTCAAAAATGAAAAGATATTAGAACAAATAGGAGAACAGAGGACTCTATGGAAGTCAAAAAAGAATAGGCAAGATAGGTTGGTAGGGCACCTTCTTGGACATGAAAGTCTAGTCAGACACATACTGCAGGCAGAAACAGGAGTTAAGAGGAGTAGCGGTAGGCCCAGATTAGATTACTGTTCTCAAATAGTTATGAATGTGGGATGTTCTAGCTTTAGGGGAAAGGCAAATATTATATCAGGATAAGAATAAGTGGAGGTGCATGTCCAACCAGTCTTAGGACTGAAGACCTTATATTGATGGTTAATACTGCAGAATAATCTTCTTCTTCATCTAAATAAAAAAGAAAATACGGTATAGATTACTTCTTAAAGAAAGGCGTCATCACTTATCATTGCTTTGATGTCTCTATAAGACGGAGGCTAGAGAAAAGCAAGTTCTGATTTTCTTTTTAAGCCATCAGTTAAATGAAGGGATCCAATTGTGATTTTTATGAGCTGTAGAAGCGACAGATTGTTTGAGAAGGATCCGATGTGACGGATATGTCAATTAAGCACGTCTCGGTCAAGAATTAAGCTAGATATTGGTTACGGAAACAAGATAAATGAGTTTCCACAGCACTCGATCCCATTTCGGCGACCGGTGGCGTAAAACAACACCCAGTTCATAAAAAAACACTACCAAATTATCCTTCAGCCGTGACCACTTGATCTTCTTTGTGCTTGCGAATGATGGATTGTGAAAGTGATCAAAAGTACATAAAACAATGCCGCGAAATTATCTAACATTTAATGAGTTCTTACGTGATCTATCGTACTTTAGTTCATTAGTTTGAAGTTAGGCTGAAGTTTCAGATTTTTATGACATTTGAAAAAGAAAAAAATCGGAAACTGTTGAATAACTATTTCAAATGAACCAACATCATTCACGTGATTATTGTTTTTTTAATCGTATTGAAGTATTTTGTTTCCAAAACTATAAAAAAAAAACATTAATGTGAAAATTCATTTATTTTTATCCACTACAATTAATGAGGAAAAATTGATTTTTCTGTCACGCCCACGCCGGGAATCGAACCCGGGCCCTTTGACTTTGCGCATCAATACTCTGACCACTAAGCAACGAGAGGTAACAGCATCAGGTCACAGATTCGTCGAACTGATGAATATATGTATATTAATATCATGTGTAGTTGATAAGAATTAAAGGAATTTTCACATTAATATTATATACTAACCAATTTTTAAATGTATTTTGTATTATTTTACAACAGAAAACTTTTATTAAAAGTGGAAGTAATTCTAATCCAAAATTCGTTAGTGTAACCTTGAATCATACAAAAGTCACGCAAAACCCATGTAAACTAAATCTTTTCGAGCATAAATTTGTCAGCAAGCTCTAACATAGTTTGAGGCATGTTACATTGTTACAAGCAGAAAGAGGAGATGTTCTAGTTTTCGCGAAGATTGGCTCGGATGGTGGTGCATTTCCAAATAGTCTTCTACAGCTTTGAATGATTTACTATCTATCTATCTATCTGCACAGTATCCAAATGAAAAGAAAAAAACAGAAAAACGTGATAGGGTAATGGATAAAATAGCTGTGTTAAAGAAATTGATGGAAAACAATAGAAAATAATCAGAAAAAATGAAAACAAAATGATGAAAACAAAACAAAAAGAACTATAAGGGAAAGGAAGATGAGAAAAATTGGAACAAAATCCAGATAAAATTCAGAAAGGAAATACAAGGGTAATGGAAAAACTGAGGGAGAAATAAATGGAAAATTACAGGACCTGGTAGAAAGATTGGAAAAATATTATGAAGAAAGCGGCAAGGAATGGTTTAAACCAGGGCAGAACAACTTAAATGAAAAAGAGAAGGACATAGTACCAGAGTAGCTGGAGATAGAATGTAGAGAAGCATGCAGAGGAACAAAGGAAAAAGGAAATGGAACTGGAAAGGAAAAGAAGAGAAGATAAAATTTTTTGGAATATAGTTAGAGGAGAACAGAGAGAAGAGTTATAAAAGAGAAGATGGGATTGAAGGTGGAAGTAGTGGAAGTATTGAAAGTTAAAAAGAAGGTATATTGGCCAAAAAAGTGGAAAGAATACATGCAGGCGATTAGAAACGGAAGAAGATTGAGAGGAACGGACGTATATATAAGAGGTGACTATGAAAAAGAGAAGAATAAAGATGATGTTGGATCAAATAGTAAAAAAAGAAAGGAAAAAAGGTAGATAAGACGGTTTAAGTTGGGTATAAGAAGATAGTAACAGGTGGGATATTATGGATACGGGACAAGAAAAAAGAAGAAATGGCAAAAAAGAAAAACGAACATTTAGTAGAAAATAAGAAGGGAGTTAAAAGGAAAGCTATTGAGGTGAGGGCAATAGGGTACAAGGATATAAAGATAAATGGAAATAGAGAGAAGATTAGTATAAGTACGTGGAATGAACTAGGTATAAAAAACGTTGGATTTTGGAATAGTAGTAACCGCGACGCGAAGGTTGTTTTATATTATATTATTATTGGAAGAATGTAAAAATAACTTAGGGTTTAACTTACTAGATCTAGGGTTACTATATAATTTAATTTCTGTGTCAAATGAACTGTTGTTGTTTAAAGGCTACATGCACTTTGAAAGACTAACTAGAGAATCATCGGGCACAGCTGATTGCTTGTCAGCCACCGTAAAATGCAGAAAGAACCTTTATTCCAAAAGGATTATAATTATATGTGACGTCAATATAAGCTAACTTCGCTGTATTTTGAATCTGATAACTGATCTAGCATTTTTGAGTTGGCAAAGTAAAGTGATACAGTGTTCGATTTTTAATGTTTAATTGAATCCGTAGGAAATCTTAATTGAAAAATGTCAGCTTCAGACCAGAAACTTTTCTTCCCACCCTTATAAATAGAAAATATCTTCCCACTCTTATAGACAAAAAATTGTACACATTTTTGTTCTGCATTACTTGATGAGGGATGAGGACGCGTGGAATTCCATATCGATCCGATTGCGTCTGTGACACGACGCCTACGACAATAATTAATCTTGCGCCGAGTTTATCCCATCAATGTGGCCGGAATCCCGAAACTTCGACGAGAAAGAGACGTAAATTAAGCCGAAGATCTGGGTGTAGGATGTGCATGCCACTCGCTAATTTCTAAATGTACAACCGAATACGGTTTTAAGCTCCTACGCGTGTTTTTTTTATCGAATGGGCGAAGGACTCCAACTGAGCTAGAGAACTCCATTCAACTATAGCCATGCAATTTCTTAATTACTACCAGAAAAGCTATTTTAAATTTTATATTACTCTCTACAAGCCTGTACTGTCGGTTGAGCTTTAAAACTACAGATCTGTATCTTATTAACGATCTAAAAATGCTTTGAGATTGAGGTTACGCGATCGACATAAATTTGTAATATAAAAAATTCACGAATTATTGCATCCATGAAGATTCGAGGCTCCTGCCATTCGATTTTTACAAATGATTTGGGAATGAGACGGGTTGCCGCGAAATTCGTACCAAAATTCCTCAAAACCAGCATCGTATTAACATTGCTAAGAAGCTGTTGGACTCTGTCCGCGAAGACCCAAATTTGTTCCAGAGGGTCATAACTGGTAACGAATCATGGCTTTATGGTTATGACGTGGAAACCAAAGCTCAATCATCCTACTGGAAGCTGTCGCACGAACCAAGACCGAAAAAACCGCACCAAGTTAGGTCGAATGTGAAGGTTTTATGGTTATGACGTGGGAACCAAAGCTCAATCATCCTAATGGAAGCTGTCGCACGAACCAAGACCGAAGAAAGCGCACCAAGTTTGGTCGAATGTGAAGGTTTTATGGTTATGACGTGGGAACCAAAGCTCAATCATCCTAATGGAAGCTGTCGCACGAACCAAGACCAAAGAAAGCGCACCAAGTTAGGTCGAATGTAAAGGTTTTGCTTATAGTTTTCTTCGATTGCAGGAGCGTGGTGCATCGTAAGTTCTTGCCACAGGGTAGAATGGCCAATAAGAAATATTACCTGCAAGTTATGCGCAATTTACGCGAAGCAATCCGCCAGAAACGCCCGAATTTGTGGAAGAACAAAAATTGGCTTTTACACCATGATAACCCCCCTACTCACACAGCGTTGCTTGTGCGCGAATTTTAAGTCAAAAACAATACACTAATAATGCCGCAGCCACCGTATTCCTCAGATCTGCCCCCCTGTAACTTTTTCTTGTTCCCGAAACTAAAAAGGCCCATGAAAGGACGACGCTACACTACGATTGAGGAGATAAAGACGGCATCCAAGGAGGTGCTGAACAAGATGAAAAAAATGCTTTTTTGAAGTGCTTCGAGGATTGGAAAAAACGTTGACACAAGTGTATAATATCTGGAGGGGTTTTCTTTGAAGGAGACAAAATAGATATTCAGTAATGTTTGAAAAAATACAAAATTCCATTAGTAGCTAAAGTTACTGTTATATTTTAATCTATATATCGAAGACGCGATCAACATCATTAAAGATAGTAGGGATAGATACAGAGGGGCAAATAATTATAATGCTTAGATTTATAGATGATATAGCAGTATTAGCATCTAGCGAGGAGAAATTAGAGATAGCTTTAAATAAAATGGAAACGGTGTTGACAAAACAGTAATGTATAGAAATATTTAAAAGTAAAACAGAAATACTAGTATGCAAGAGAAGAAAAAGTAGGGAAAGAGCGAATATAAAGATAGGAGACAAAAAATTAGAAAAAATGGCTGATTTTAGATATCTAGGGAGTCAGATAATTCAGGACGGAAGGAGCAGTATGGACATAAAGCAGAGAGTACCGCAGGGTCGAGTCGCCTTCAATAAAAAGAAGCCACTTCTATGCTCGGGAAAAAATAATTTAGAAATTCGAAAAAGATTGTTAAAGGTGAATGTTTGGAAGGCGGCGCTGTACGGGTGTAAAGCATGAAAGAGAAGGTCAGAAATGAAAAGGTATTAGAAAAAACAGGAGAACAAAGGACTCTATTATGGAAGTCAAAAAAGGAATAGACAAGATAGGTTGGTAGGGCACCTTCTTAGGCATGAAAGTCTAGTCAGAGACATACTACAGGCAGAAACATGAGTTAAGAGGAGTAGAGGTAGACCCAGATTAGATTACTGTTCTCAAATATTTATGGATGTGGGATGTTCTAGCTTTAGGGGAAAGGCGAAGATTAGCTCAGGATAAGAAGGAGTGGAGGTGCGTGTCCAACCAGTCTTAGGACTGAAGACCTTAAATTGATGGTTAATACTGCAGAATAATCTTCTTCTTCATCTAAATAAAAAAGAAAATACGGTATAGATTACTTCTTAAAGAAAGGCGTCATCACTTATCATTGCTTTGATGTCTCTATAAGACGGAGGCTAGAGAAAAGCAAGTTCTGATTTTCTTTTTAAGCCATCAGTTAAATGAAGGGATCCAATTGTGATTTTTATGAGCTGTAGAAGCGACAGATTGTTTGAGAAGGATCCGATGTGACGGATATGTCAATTAAGCACGTCTCGGTCAAGAATTAAGCTAGATATTGGTTACGGAAACAAGATAAATGAGTTTCCACAGCACTCGATCCCATTTCGGCGACCGGTGGCGTAAAACAACACCCAGTTCATAAAAAAACACTACCAAATTATCCTTCAGCCGTGACCACTTGATCTTCTTTGTGCTTGCGAATGATGGATTGTGAAAGTGATCAAAAGTACATAAAACAATGCCGCGAAATTATCTAACATTTTGTTCTTACGTGATCTATCGTACTTTAGTTCATTAGTTTGAAGTTAGGCTGAAGTTTCAAGATTTTTATGACATTTGAAAAAGAAAAAAATCGGAAACTGTTGAATAACTATTTCAAATGAATCAACATCATTCACGTGATTATTGTTTTTTTAATCGTATTGAAGTATTTTGTTTCCAAAACTATAAAAAAAGACATTAATGTGAAAATTCATTTATTTTTATCCACTACAATTAATGAGGAAAAATTGATTTTGCTGTCACGCCCACGCCGGGAATCGAACCCGGGACCTTTGACTTTGCGCATCAATACTCTGACCACTAAGCAACGAGAGGTAACAGCATCAGGTCACAGATTCGTCGAACTGATGAATATATGTATATTAATATCATGTGTAGTTGATAAGAATTAAAGGAATTTTCACATTAATATTATATACTAACCAATTTTTAAATGTATTTTGTATTATTTTACAACAGAAAACTTTTATTAAAAGTGGAAGTAATTCTAATCCAAAATTCGTTAGTGTAACCTTGAATCATACAAAAGTCACGCAAAACCCATGTAAACTAAATCTTTTCGAGCATAAATTTGTCAGCAAGCTCTAACATAGTTTGAGGCATGTTACATTGTTACAAGCAGAAAGAGGAGATGTTCTAGTTTTCGCGAAGATTGGCTCGGATGGTGGTGCATTTCCAAATAGTCTTCTACAGCTTTGAATGATTTACTATCTATCTATCTATCTGCACAGTATCCAAATGAAAAGAAAAAAACAGAAAAACGTGATAGGGTAATGGATAAAATAGCTGTGTTAAAGAAATTGATGGAAAACAATAGAAAATAATCAGAAAAAATGAAAACAAAATGATGAAAACAAAACAAAAAGAACTATAAGGGAAAGGAAGATGAGAAAAATTGGAACAAAATCCAGATAAAATTCAGAAAGGAAATACAAGGGTAATGGAAAAACTGAGGGAGAAATAAATGGAAAATTACAGGACCTGGTAGAAAGATTGGAAAAATATTATGAAGAAAGCGGCAAGGAATGGTTTAAACCAGGGCAGAACAACTTAAATGAAAAAGAGAAGGACATAGTACCAGAGTAGCTGGAGATAGAATGTAGAGAAGCATGCAGAGGAACAAAGGAAAAAGGAAATGGAACTGGAAAGGAAAAGAAGAGAAGATAAAATTTTTTGGAATATAGTTAGAGGAGAACAGAGAGAAGAGTTATAAAAGAGAAGATGGGATTGAAGGTGGAAGTAGTGGAAGTATTGAAAGTTAAAAAGAAGGTATATTGGCCAAAAAAGTGGAAAGAATACATGCAGGCGATTAGAAACGGAAGAAGATTGAGAGGAACGGACGTATATATAAGAGGTGACTATGAAAAAGAGAAGAATAAAGATGATGTTGGATCAAATAGTAAAAAAAGAAAGGAAAAAAGGTAGATAAGACGGTTTAAGTTGGGTATAAGAAGATAGTAACAGGTGGGATATTATGGATACGGGACAAGAAAAAAGAAGAAATGGCAAAAAAGAAAAACGAACATTTAGTAGAAAATAAGAAGGGAGTTAAAAGGAAAGCTATTGAGGTGAGGGCAATAGGGTACAAGGATATAAAGATAAATGGAAATAGAGAGAAGATTAGTATAAGTACGTGGAATGAACTAGGTATAAAAAACGTTGGATTTTGGAATAGTAGTAACCGCGACGCGAAGGTTGTTTTATATTATATTATTATTGGAAGAATGTAAAAATAACTTAGGGTTTAACTTACTAGATCTAGGGTTACTATATAATTTAATTTCTGTGTCAAATGAACTGTTGTTGTTTAAAGGCTACATGCACTTTGAAAGACTAACTAGAGAATCATCGGGCACAGCTGATTGCTTGTCAGCCACCGTAAAATGCAGAAAGAACCTTTATTCCAAAAGGATTATAATTATATGTGACGTCAATATAAGCTAACTTCGCTGTATTTTGAATCTGATAACTGATCTAGCATTTTTGAGTTGGCAAAGTAAAGTGATACAGTGTTCGATTTTTAATGTTTAATTGAATCCGTAGGAAATCTTAATTGAAAAATGTCAGCTTCAGACCAGAAACTTTTCTTCCCACCCTTATAAATAGAAAATATCTTCCCACTCTTATAGACAAAAAATTGTACACATTTTTGTTCTGCATTACTTGATGAGGGATGAGGACGCGTGGAATTCCATATCGATCCGATTGCGTCTGTGACACGACGCCTACGACAATAATTAATCTTGCGCCGAGTTTATCCCATCAATGTGGCCGGAATCCCGAAACTTCGACGAGAAAGAGACGTAAATTAAGCCGAAGATCTGGGTGTAGGATGTGCATGCCACTCGCTAATTTCTAAATGTACAACCGAATACGGTTTTAAGCTCCTACGCGTGTTTTTTTTATCGAATGGGCGAAGGACTCCAACTGAGCTAGAGAACTCCATTCAACTATAGCCATGCAATTTCTTAATTACTACCAGAAAAGCTATTTTAAATTTTATATTACTCTCTACAAGCCTGTACTGTCGGTTGAGCTTTAAAACTACAGATCTGTATCTTATTAACGATCTAAAAATGCTTTGAGATTGAGGTTACGCGATCGACATAAATTTGTAATATAAAAAATTCACGAATTATTGCATCCATGAAGATTCGAGGCTCCTGCCATTCGATTTTTACAAATGATTTGGGAATGAGACGGGTTGCCGCGAAATTCGTACCAAAATTCCTCAAAACCAGCATCGTATTAACATTGCTAAGAAGCTGTTGGACTCTGTCCGCGAAGACCCAAATTTGTTCCAGAGGGTCATAACTGGTAACGAATCATGGCTTTATGGTTATGACGTGGAAACCAAAGCTCAATCATCCTACTGGAAGCTGTCGCACGAACCAAGACCGAAAAAACCGCACCAAGTTTGGTCGAATGTGAAGGTTTTATGGTTATGACGTGGGAACCAAAGCTCAATCATCCTAATGGAAGCTGTCGCACGAACCAAGACCGAAGAAAGCGCACCAAGTTTGGTCGAATGTGAAGGTTTTATGGTTATGACGTGGGAACCAAAGCTCAATCATCCTAATGGAAGCTGTCGCACGAACCAAGACCGAAGAAAGCGCACCAAGTTTGGTCGAATGTGAAGGTTTTATGGTTATGACGTGGGAACCAAAGCTCAATCATCCTAATGGAAGCTGTCGCACGAACCAAGACCAAAGAAAGCGCACCAAGTTAGGTCGAATGTAAAGGTTTTGCTTATAGTTTTCTTCGATTGCAGGAGCGTGGTGCATCGTAAGTTCTTGCCACAGGGTAGAATGGCCAATAAGAAATATTACCTGCAAGTTATGCGCAATTTACGCGAAGCAATCCGCCAGAAACGCCCGAATTTGTGGAAGAACAAAAATTGGCTTTTACACCATGATAACCCCCCTACTCACACAGCGTTGCTTGTGCGCGAATTTTAAGTCAAAAACAATACACTAATAATGCCGCAGCCACCGTATTCCTCAGATCTGCCCCCCTGTAACTTTTTCTTGTTCCCGAAACTAAAAAGGCCCATGAAAGGACGACGCTACACTACGATTGAGGAGATAAAGACGGCATCCAAGGAGGTGCTGAACAAGATGAAAAAAATGCTTTTTTGAAGTGCTTCGAGGATTGGAAAAAACGTTGACACAAGTGTATAATATCTGGAGGGGTTTTCTTTGAAGGAGACAAAATAGATATTCAGTAATGTTTGAAAAAATACAAAATTCGAGATACTTTTTGAACAGACCTTGTGCAGGTGCCTACATTTCAGTTTATATGAGAAAAAGGATATAATTAGAAAAATAACTATTTGGGCATGCTCCTATAAAGTGAATTGAAAGGGGTGCTCTTAGATATGCTCCTAAAATGTATTTGTAAATGTTTTGATTTTAGTCCTTTGTTTTAAATTCCTTATTAAGACGTTGCACCCTCTCTAATTACCAGACATTAAAAACAAAATGCTATTATGGAAACAACAATTTTTTATGTTTCCCCCTACCATGCTCTCACAATACTATCTGTACTTACAATTAAGGTTATCTATCAATCCATTGTCTTACATCAATACTGATTACACTTTAAATTTTTATTATACACAGAGTAGATAATATCTATAAAGTGCCAGACTAGCACTTGAGAAGTAATAGCTGCAATTATTTACAGTTAAATGATTACATTACTTATTATTGTTTGTTGTTTACCTTACTGAAGTGATCGCTTTTTTGTCACTTAATCGTTCCATTATTAAATTGTAAAATTATCGTAAATGAAAACACATACACATTTTCTTAGAAAAAAAAAACTAATATAGCATTTGTTAGATAATGGAATAATTAATACACTAAAAACACACAAATACTTAGAAATCGTGCCAGACATGATTGACGTTTATTGACTTATCACATAAAGTTAAAAATTTCCACAATGGCAATAATTGAAGGTCCTTCTAACTACAGTTCCATTATGGAAAGGGCTCTTTCTCTCAGAAAACCAGAAAAAGATGTAAAAGTAACTTTTTAACCCATTTGCCTGCAAAACTGCTTTACATTTTGCTTTCTTTCGATTTCAGTTTATATCAGATTACGATGGCGAGAGTCATCACTTCACGAAAGTCGGACCGGGAGGTCTTATCGACTTGGAGAAGATATATCGAATCCAAGCCGTTATGGACCACATTTCTTTATTTCATCAGCACTTCCACACCCAAATGCGTCTTTCAAACGGTGCCACCCTTCTAGATTATCTAAAGTAAGTCGATCCTTATGATTATTTCGATCTTTTTGTAAAAAGTGGTTCATTCACCGAACATCACCGATTATTTGTTACTAATAAAATAAATAAAACGGAAATCTGCAGCAGTTTCCTGCACTTTCTTCTACGAAAACCTTCAAAATCCTTAAGATAAATCATAATATCTAAATTAACATTTTAAGAAGTCATCATTGAAGATAACTTCTTGTTTGAAATAATACAAATAAAAAAAAAAGGGGGCGAGCTTGTATTAGTGCGCACGCGTAAAAAGTGAAACTTTTTAGATTGTATATTATAGTAGTATTTTAGGTCTAGATGATGGCCCCCACCCCTTTCAGGGTGGGGGGATCGAAAGAGGAGGTCTCCCCCACCACTGTACCATAAAAAGTTCGTGGCGGTCTCAGCCCCATAAAAAGTTATGGGAGTTCAAAGTTAATAAATATGCCAATTTTTATACATTTCTAGGCATGTAAATATTTATATAGTCATCCTTAAACAATATTCAAAGGTAAAACTAATGAAAAATACATAAAAATATTCAGAAAGTTATATAAAACATTATTTAAATATCTTTATCAATAGGTTAGGTTAGGTTAGGTTATCGGCTTTTGTTCAAGTGACCACCCTCTTTCGATCCCCCACCTCCACCCGCTTGAAGATACTCTTTTTATTGAATTTTATTTGAATTATTATTTTAGTGTATGAAAATTATCAAAATAATCAAATTTCAACCCCCATAACTTTTTATGGGGGTGAGACCGCGGCAAATTTCTTATGAGGTTTTACTCAGGTAACCACCCTCTTTCGATCCCCCCTACCCCCACCCCCATCTAACCCCCATAACTTTTTATGCGAGTGAGACCGCCACGAACTTTTTATGGTACAGTGGTGGGGGAGACCTCGTCTTTCGATCCCACCCACCCCCACCCCCTTGCGGGGTAGGGGCCATCATCTAGACATTTACCGTATTTTTAATTAAACTTTAACATTAAATAATAACTGAACACCAGAAAAATACAACTTGATTTCGAACGGAGTAATGCGAAATACTGGTTTAGTTCTGTTAAAACTTTTACGCTTGCACCTTGCAAAACTACAGAGAGGAATAACAAATCAAAACAAACAAACCCAAACTCAGTTACAATACATATACAGTACAGGGTATGCGCGATCTGCTGACAATTTGTCGAAATAATAATTTTCGGAATATCGGTTAACTTTTGAAGTCTGTTAAAATGACTCCTTTTGGACATATCCACCAGGGGGCACACGTGGCGCGTGACGCTGTGACGCGTGACGTTACACATTTCGGTTTTATACCCTAGTAAATTTCCGTTCTACCGTCGATAAAGAGGTTTGACTTCAAAAAGAACAGTTGCTGTTTTGTCATACTTCAAAAAAACCAAAGCTTTATCAAATAATTTTATAGAAGCAATCATATAATTGTAAATTGAATTTATTTCCTTTAAGTACATAAATTGAGTCAACTTTTTTCAAAGAGTCATGATAAAAAGAATTGGAAACCAATTACTCATTAGGTGTGGCGGTGAATGAAGCCGCAGATACCTAGGGGCTGTTTCTTTTTCGTTTGAACAAAGTTTTTCCTCGTGGATAACTCAATATTTATTTTAATTTAGGACTTCTCCCATAGTAAAAAGCCAACGAATCGTAGCGGCGGCGACAAATCAGAGAGAAGAGCAAGACGAAGAATACGAATTCGAAATATCGGATTATCATCCCATTCAACCACTCGTATACGATCACGGAGTCAGTTATGTCTGTCTGTCGCCACCAAATACAAAAGTCGACCAACATATTATTCAGGTAAGGAACGAGAATTGCTTGTAAAACAGTGGCAGCCGCAACGAATAGGTTATGAGAAAGCGGAGCTCGCAAGAGATGATAGGATACAATAAAACATGAAAATTAAGTAAATGTTTATGTACAAAAATTAATCGTTTTAATTCCGGTCCTGGTAAAGAAAAGACAATGCAACACCGCATTCAATTAGCTGGCAATTAACAAAGTCAATGCTGTATTCCTTTTGTATTATTTGTTCTTTGTTAGATTAAATTAAGTGTGATTGGAGATGTTTACGTTATACCCAGGTTTTTTTTAGCGTTGTCAGTCGATCATTGGCAGTAGGTCAGTGTACCAGTCTTCCTGTTATTCGAATGGCTTTTAATACGAACTTCTTTGAATGGAGTTGTGTGAAACAGCGCGTGTGTCAAACCCCAGTGCACAATTCTAATAAAATGCACAAACGCGTGATTATCGCTGCAAATGAAGTACGTCGAATACAGGGCGTTTTTGTCCGATTTCTTGATGAGTGAATGTATTATCTCAACATTTTATCCCTTTCGCACCACACATTGGTAATAACTCCCCATTTTTGCAAGACCACACGTCGGTAGCGTAGTGCAAGAACATTAACACGAGGTAGATATTGAGACACTAGAATCACCACCTCGCAGCCAGATCTCAACCATATAAAGCATGTGCGTGACGGTTTGGCTCTGCTCACGATACATTTTGAGTAGTTGAAGATTCTTTTGTTTACAAGCCATGAAACGCTATTTTTTCACAATTTTTTCTTTACTTATGGCGTCTGTTCTGTTCACTGATTTTTTCAAAACGTTCAATTAAACTTTTCTAGTTGTTCTTTGCCAGATTGACGGAGTAGTAGGACAGACAGAGGATAGGGCGGGGTTGAATCGGCTTTAATAAAAAGAAGTCATTTCTATGCTCGCGAATTTAGAAATTGGAAAAAGATTGTTGAAGGTGTATGTTTGAAGAGTGGCGCTGTACGGGTGCGAAATATGGACGGTAGGCGGGGCGGAAGAGAAAAGGTTAGAAGCGTTCGAAATGAATGGCGAATGATGAGGATATCGTGGATAGAGAAGGTTAGAAATGAAGAAGTACCTATTAGAAAAAATAGGAAAACAGAAGACTCTATGGAAGTCAATAAGAAATAGGAGAGTTAGGTTAGTAGGACACCTTCTCAGGCATGAAGGTCTAGTCAGAGACATATTAGAGGCAGAAACAGGTGTTAAGAGGAGTAGAGGTTAGATTATTATTCGCAAATGGTTAAGGATCTGGGTTGTTCTAGTTTTGGGAATGATGATGACGAATAGAAAGGTAAATTTATTATTATGAGTCTGTTTTATTAATAAAATTAATAACGCGAATCAGAAAGCAAAACGTACGGAAAACCATGATATCGATAGATTCCGACTGTTCTACCTGTAGTATCTCACAAGGTGTTCCAAATTTCAGGTAAAATCTGTCATCATTCATACACTCAGTATATGACTAAAACCGACATTTAAAAAGTAATTTCACGCTGTCTTTTCGAAAGAAGCAAACTGCATCACAAAAAGACCATATCGTAGAATTAGAAATTAAAATCCATCCCAAGACGTGATATGAAGTTTTGACGCCCATTTAATAAAGGATTAATTGTTAAATCCATTTCTGGTGGTCATATTTAAGCGATTCTGGTAATAGCATTATTTTCCCATGGCATGTGAATAATTAAGTGTGTTTATACAGGCGTGAGCACTGGAATATTATTTATGTTCAGGAACTTGCACATGACGTCGCAGGATGAATACGATTTAAATTTAAATGAGGGCAAAAGCTCTGTAAGACGTCAACTTCCCTCTTATTCGATAGGTCAAGAGGGCGACGTTAAAAAATCACTGAGGTAGATCTTTTAAAACTTAGGGAACAACATGATAATGGGACGGAATCAATTTAGGAAGGCGAAGATCAGAATAAGTTGAATTGAATAATAACGACGCAATGATTTTCGTCAATATTTGTTCTCTTTCTTTGATCTATCCAAAAATGCGGAACTGCCTATTGAATTCACATAGAAAGTAAACACGTTACCTTTTATTTTTGAAAATACTTTTGCAGCGCCCAACTTTGAGTAATCACATTACCCTGTTAAATTCCTTATTCTACCTACGTCTTTATACAAGTACGTTATTTTTACTACAATCGAAATTACTTGGATGTTGGAATTCATTCTAAGAACATTCTAGTCGCTTGCTTGAGCGTATCTTCTGTGTATTATTGTGTCTGTCTTCTTTGTTTTGCTCAGTTAAGTCTATGCAAGTGCAAGTATTTTGAATATTAGGTATATGTATATCATAAGCCGACAACAGCACATGTACTCTGTTCAATTCTTTGCCAAATTGTCAGATAACAATTGAAAATTAACTAACCAACCCAATCTTCTTTCTTTGCTGCTGCGTATTGAACAGCCTACGTCAGTATCAACCTGCATAGAAGATTTAATTGTTAATTTTTGAGAAAAACGGATGAACTTATTTTCCACTATCGCGTCTTTGGACGCTTCAGACTCAATACTAGCTCCATCTCCAACATTCGAGATTATTCTACTGCTCCATATTCTCTAATCTTTGCCTAGCGTATAAAATAGGTTTCGCCCTGACTGACAGGAAAGTCATTTACAATCTGGTCAGTACAGTACAGCAACAATTCGACAAAGAGCGCATTAAACAAATGAATGTATTTTAAAATCTACAGCAACTCAATTCAATGTTTCAGTCTTCGTAACCCCTACGATCCATTAAAGATTCAATAGCTTCGCTCTATAAGTATCTCATTGACCTTTGATTGTTTAGTCTTCCATTAACTGTAAGTTTATCCCAATCATTTTGGTTATTTCAGATTCTACATCATGGCAGCACAGCAGTGATGTGGGAAGGTATTGAAGGTCCATCACCTCCTGGGGGTTTGCGGAGTACCCTCCAATACCTTCGACTAGATCGTTCGTGTTCAACATTAACATGGGTTCGCCCCAGTTGGAGTGGCCTTAGAGTTGGTGTATCAAGCGGTGATACGGATCCGTTATCTACCGATTTCAACTTGTCCTTTAGTCCAGAAGATACCCTAGCTCCGGGTTTGCTTACGAAACTAGCATTACAAAGCAGTGGGGAGCAATCTACCAGCAGTACCCTTGATGAAGGGTGAGTTTAGTAGATATCGATTTAATAATATTTTGAATTTGTACATTTACGTTATATTATGTTGTATTTTGAACGATTACTTCCGGAACAAGTCACGCAAACCCGAAACCGTCAGACACTAATTGTCTTACCTAAGCCTGTCCGTCATTCTTTTATTGCTACTTAATTATTAACTTAATAGATAGATATACACGGCAGAAGATTAGTATGAGATTTGCAGATGATACAGCAGTGTTAGCAGATGTAATAAAATAAAATGGAAGCGGTTTTGACGAAATAGTATGGTATGAAAATAAATAAAAGTAAAACAAAAATATTGGCATTCAAAGGAAAAAAAGAAAGGAAAGAGCGAATATAAAGATAGGAGGCGAAAAATTAGAAGAAGTGGCTTATTTTAGGTATCTAGGAAGTCAGATAAGAGAGGATCCGAAAAAAATTGTTAAAGGTGTATGTTTGGAGCGCGGCACTGTACGGGTGCGAAACATGGACGGTGATCGCGGCGGAAATGAAAAGGTTAGAAGCTTTCGTAATGTGGTGTTACTGGCGAATGATGAGGATACCATAGATAGAGAAGGTTAGAAATGAAGAGGTATTAGAAAGAATAGGAGAACAGAAGACTCGATGGATGTCAATAAAGAATAGACGAGATCGGTTGATAGGACACCTTCTCCGGCATGAAGGTCTAGTCAGAGACATATTAGAGGCAGAAACAGGAGTTAGGAGGGGTAGAGGTAGACCTAGATTAGATAACTGTTCACAAATAGTTAAGGATGTGGGTTATTTTAGTTTTAGGGAAATGCGAAGTTTAGCTCAGGATAGGAAAGAGTGAAGGTACGTGTCCAACCAGTCTTAGGACTGACGACCTTATGATGAGAATGAAAACAAAAATATTCGCATTCAAAGAAAGAAAAGATAGGGAAAGTCGCTGATTTTTGCTATCTCGGAAGTCAGATAATTCAGGATGCAAAGAGGAATAGAACAAAGGATATCTTAGCAGAGTAGGAGAATAGAAAGTGCTATGGAAATAGGCGGGATAGGTTGGTAGGACACTTTTTCAGGCATGAAGGGCTAGTTATAAATATAGAGTCAAAAGGAGTAGAAGTAGAAAGAGGGGAGGTGCGTATCGAACCAGTCTTAGGACCGACGACCATATGATGATAATGATTATGATCATGATAATGATGTTTGCACAGAAAGCTCTAAAGGGTTCACGTACGTTTAAAATCTACAAATCTAAATGCATTTGAATTGAAACACAGTTTAAACGAAGCAGCGTTTCGTTATCCATTCAAAAAATATTCTCACGTTGTCCTGTCAACTGTTATTGACGTGCCGTTTACATTTGTAAGCGTTTTATTGTCACCCTTTGTCGGGCGACATTTTACTCATGTTTTAGTGACCCATATTTCTATCGATTTTCGTAGAACGAACGTCTGGCAGCATGTGGCTCGAAGTTAGAAAGATAAATTGAAAAAGAAAGCAATAAAACCGCGTTGTCGTTGTACATATTCACTGATGTGGAGCGGTTCGCGTTTAATTACGAACGATAAAAATGAATGAACGAAGTTTAGTTGTCACTTTTAAAAACGCAATTCGTTGAGGATAATCATGGGTCGCGTAAAAAATTCATAAAGTGAATAGGAACTCAGAGCAATTCAATTTTTTTTTTCATTACGTTTTTATTTTACTAGATACCTTTAAAAATATTAACTACCTGTGCCCCTCCTTAACTCTTTTTTCAAATTTTTAATATATCCCTAGCTGACCTCTCGTATCTGAGAAGGTGTGCTGCCAAACCACAGAGCAGGCCAAACTCCGCTCCTAACGCTCCTAGATGCTCCTACAAGAGCAAGCGAGAGAGGTATGCAAAAACATGTCTCTCTTTCTCCATAACCATAATCAGAAGGAGGAAGAGAGACAAGTATCGCTCGTTTCTATATTTGTCTCTGTTACATACCTGCAATATAGTCGCTCCTGGGAAGTCAAAGCTTGGCCGGTTCTGGGGTAAGGATTCTATACAGTAGGTTCACTCCTTTGACCTGTCTAAATACCTACAGTTTTTACAGGTCATCATAAATTATATTCATGTACGCTGAACAATCTTAACTAGAATTTTACAGAGGAAAATTGAAAAAAGGGCGGAGCAACTATTAGGAGACGATCAATTTGGATTTAGAAGAAATAGAGAAACGCGTTAGGCCATTCTAGCATTACGAGTAATAACAGAGAAAACGATAGAAAAAATAATGAGTGCATATACAGGAAAAAGGCTTTTGACAATGTTAAATGGAACAAGAAGTTAAATACACTAAAAAATGTAAGGGTGAGTTACAGAGGTAGAAGAGTGATACCTAGTTTTTATAAAGAGCAACAGGCAGTTATAGAGGTTAGTAGGACACCTTCTCAGGAATGAAGGTCTAGTCAGAGACATATTTGCGGCAGAAATAGGAGTTAGGAGTAGTAAAGGTAGACCTAGATTAGATTACTGTTCACAAATAGTTAAGGATGTGGGATGTTCTAGTTTTAGGGAAATGCGAAGATTATCTCAGGGTAGGAAGGAGTGGAGGTGCGTACCCAACCAGTGTTAGAACTGACGACCTTGTGATGATGATATGCGCTGAACTGTCATATACGAGGACGGTTCAATAGCTTTAGATGCGAAATGTATTTGTACTGTAGCTTCACGAAGACACCCTGTACAAGCGAAATGATGAAGCGTCGGTAGGAGAGGGATGTATGGGCGTGGCTGGG
This sequence comes from Agrilus planipennis, assembly GCF_000699045.2. Taxonomy (NCBI): domain Eukaryota; kingdom Metazoa; phylum Arthropoda; class Insecta; order Coleoptera; family Buprestidae; genus Agrilus; species Agrilus planipennis. Next base: position 1,129,339 of record NW_020438922.1, read on the forward strand.
AAGTGAAC